>NC_088400.1:19138210-19318210 GCF_034236695.1 Oncorhynchus nerka | reverse complement strand
ATAGGAGGGGGAATGGGGAGATAAATAGGGAGGGGGAATGAGAGAGATAAATACGGAGGGGAATGGAGGGAGATAAATAGGAGGGGAATGGAGAGAGATAGATAGGGAGGGGGAAGGAGAGAGATAGATAGAGGGGGAATGGAGAGAGATAAATAGGGAGGGGGAATGGAGAAAGATAAATAGGGAGGGGAATTGAGAGCGATAGATAGGAGGGGGAATGGAGGGAGATAAATAGGGAGGGGGATGGAGAGAGATAAATAGGGAGGGAATGGAGGGAGAGGAGGGGATTGAGATAGATAGAAGGGGGAATGAGAGAGATAAATAGGGAGGGGGAATGGAGAAAGATAAATAGGAGGGGAATTGAGAGCGATAGATAGGGAGGGGGAATGGAGGGAGATAAATAGGGAGGGGGAATGGAGAGAGATAAATAAGGAGGGGAATGGAGGAGATAAATAGGGAGGGGGAATGGAGAAAGATAAATAGGGAGGAATTGAGAGCGATAGATAGGGAGAGAGATAAATAGGGAGGGGGAATGGAGGAGATAAATAGGGAGGGGGAATGGAGAAAGATAAATAGGGAGGGAATTGAGAGCGATAGATAGGGAGGGGGAATGGAGAGAGATAAATAGGGGGGGAATGGAGGGAGATAAATAGGGAGGGGGAATGGAGAGAGATAAATAGGGAGGGGAATGGAGGGAGATAAATGGGGGGGAATGGAGAGAAAGATAGGGAGGGGGAAGGAGAAAGATAGATAGGGAGGGAAGGGAGAGAGATAAATAGGGAGGGGAAGGGAGAGAGATAAATAGGGATGGGGAATGGAGAGATAGATAGGGAGGGGGAAGGGAGAGAGATAGATAGGGATGGGGAACGGGAGAGATAAATAGGGATGGGGAATGGAGAGATAGATAGGGAGGGGGAAGGGAGAGAGATAGATAGGGAGGGAAGGGAGAGAGATAAATAGGGAGGGGGAGGGAGAGAGATAGATAGGGAGGGAATGGAGGGAGATAAATAGGGAGGGGGATTGAGAGAGATAGATAGAAGGGGGAATGGAGAAAGATAAATAGGAGGGGGAATGGAGAAAGATAAATAGGGAGGGGAATTGAGAGCGATAGATAGGGAGGGGGAATGGAGGGAGATAAATAGGAGGGGGAATGGAGAGAGATAAATACGGAGGGGAATGGAGGGAGATAAATAGGGAGGGGAATGGAGAAAGATAAATAGGGGGGAATTGAGAGCGATAGATATGGAGGGGGAATGGAGAGAGATAAATAGGGGGGGAATGGAGGGAGATAAATACGGAGGGAATGGAGAGAGATAAATAGGGAGGGGGAATGGAGGGAAATAAATAGGGAGGGGGAATGGAGAGAGATAAATACGGAGGAGAATGGAGGGAGATAAATAGGGAGGGGGAATGGAGAAAGATAAATAGGGAGGGAATTGAGAGCGATAGATAGGGAGGGGGAATGGAGAGAGATAAATAGGGAGGGGAATGGAGAAAGATAAATAGGGAGGGGAATTGAGAGCGATAGATAGGGAGGGGGAATGGAGGGAGATAAATAGGGAGGGGGAATGGAGAGAGATAAATACGGAGGGGAATGGAGGGAGATAAATAGGGAGGGGGAATGGAGAAAGATAAATAGGGAGGGGAATTGAGAGCGATAGATATGGAGGGGGAATTGAGAGAGATAAATAGGGAGGGGGAATGGAGAAAGATAAATAGGGAGGGGAATTGAGAGCGATAGATAGGGAGGGGGAATGGAGGGAGATAAATAGGGGGGGAATGGAGAGAGATAAATACGGAGGGGAATGGAGGGAGATAAATAGGGAGGGGAATGGAGAAAGATAAATAGGGAGGGGAATTGAGAGCGATAGATATGGAGGGGAATGGAGAGAGATAAATAGGGGGGGAATGGAGAAAGATAAATAGGGAGGGGAATTGAGAGCGATAGATAGGAGGGGGAATGGAGGGAGATAAATAGGAGGGGAATGGAGAGAGATAAATACGGAGGGGAATGGAGGGAGATAAATAGGGAGGGGATTGAGAGCGATAGATATGGAGGGGGAATGGAGAGAGATAAATAGGGAGGGGGAATGGAGGAGATAAATACGGAGGGGAATGGAGAGAGATAAATAGGGAGGGGGAATGGAGGGAAATAAATAGGGAGGGGGAATGGAGAGAGATAAATACGGAGGAGAATGGAGGGAGATAAATAGGGAGGGGGAATGGAGAAAGATAAATAGGGAGGGGAATTGAGAGCGATAGATAGGGAGGGGGAATGGAGAGAGATAAATAGGGAGGGGAATGGAGAAAGATAAATAGGGGGGAATTGAGAGCGATAGATAGGAGGGGGAATGGAGAGAGATAGATAGGGAGGGGGAATGGAGAGAGATAGATAGGGAGGGGGAGGGAGAGAGATAAATAGGGAGGGGGAATGGAGAGAGATAAATAGGGAGGGGGAATGGAGAGAGATAGATAGGGAGGGGAGGGAGAGAGATAAATAGGGAGGGGAATGGAGAGAGATAAATAGGGAGGGGGAATGGAGAGAGATAGATAGGGAGGGGGAATGGAGAGAGATAGATAGGAAGGGGGAAGGGAGAGATAGATAGGGAGGGAGGGAGGGAGGGAGGGAGGGAGGGAGGGAGGGAGGGAGGGAGGGAGGAGAGGGGAGGGTTCTTCAATATTCCTGTCAGATTAATCATTGATAGTTACGTGTAGATAAGCTCTAGGCCTTCATCACAGCTCAATACTCACCATAACAGACTTTTCAGCCTTTTCACACCTGCGTTTCATGTAAGGTGTTTCCAAACTTCCCTACTAAAACTTTCTAGACCTTGTAAAAACAAACTCTACTCAGTAAATATGTGGCAGTACATAAAAATCAATACAGTGTTATAATGTCATCTCTCAACAAGGATGGACATAAATCTGTGTTATTACATCTCAAACACTTAGTTAAAGTGCAAGGCCTCGGGATGTCTTTAAAAGGTTTATAGGTTTTTAGAAGTTTGTTGTCTTGTGATATTATAAAAACCTGTATTGAAGGCTGTTATTTATCTCTGTTCAATGAGGACCTGGTAGAGAGACCTGTGGTAGAGAGAGCTGTGGTAGAGAGAGCTTTGTTAGAGATAACTGTGGTAGAGAGAGCTGTGGTAGAGAGAGCTGTGGTAGAGAGACCTGTGGTAGAGAGACCTGTGGTAGAGAGAGCTGTGTTAGAGATAACTGTGGTAGAGAGAGCTGTGGTAGAGAGAGCTGTGTTAGAGATAACTGTGGTAGAGAGAGCTGTGGTAGAGAGAGCTGTGGTAGAGAGACCTGTGGTAGAGAGACCTGTGGTAGAGAGAGCTGTGTTAGAGATAACTGTGGTAGAGAGAGCTGTGTTAGAGAGAGCTGTGGTAGAGAGACCTGTGGTAGAGAGACCTGTGGTAGAGAGACCTGTGTTAGAGAGAGCTGTGGTAGAGAGAGCTGTGTTAGAGATAACTGTGGTAGAGAGAGCTGTGGTAGAGACAGCTGTGGTAGAGAGACCTGTGGTAGAGAGAGCTGTGGTAGAGAGAGCTGTGGTAGAGATAACTGTGGTAGAGAGACCTGTGGTAGAGAGAGCTGTGGTAGAGATAACTGTGGTAGAGAGACCTGTGGTAGAGAGAGCTGTGGTAGAGAGAGCTGTGGTAGAGATAACTGTGGTAGAGAGACCTGTGGTAGAGAGACCTGTGGTAGAGAGAGCTGTGGTAGAGATAACTGTGGTAGAGAGACCTGTGTTAGAGAGAGCTGTGGTAGAGAGAGCTCTGGTAGAGAGAGCTGTGGTAGAGAGAGCTGTGTTAGAGATAACTGTGGTAGAGAGAGCTGTGGTAGAGAGACCTGTGGTAGAGAGACCTGTGGTAGAGAGAGCTGTGGTAGAGAGAGCTGTGTTAGAGATAACTGTGGTAGAGAGAACTGTGGTAGAGAGACCTGTGGTAGAGAGAGCTGTGGTAGAGATAACTGTGGTAGAGAGACCTGTGGTAGAGATAACTGTGGTAGAGAGAGCTGTGGTAGAGATAACTGTGGTAGAGAGACCTGTGGTAGAGAGACCTGTGGTAGAGAGAGCTGTGGTAGAGATAACTGTGGTAGAGAGACCTGTGGTAGAGAGAGCTGTGGTAGAGAGAGCTGTGGTAGAGATAACTGTGGTAGAGAGAGCTGTGGTAGAGAGACCTGTGGTAGAGAGAGCTGTGGTAGAGAGAGCTGTGTTAGAGATAACTGTGGTAGAGAGAGCTGTGGTAGAGAGAGCTGTGGTAGAGAGACCTGTGGTAGAGAGAGCTGTGGTAGAGAGAGCTGTGGTAGAGGTAACTGTGGTAGAGAGACCTGTGGTGGAGAGAGCTGTGGTAGAGAGAGCTGTGTTAGAGATAACTGTGGTAGAGAGAGCTGTGGTAGAGAGAGCTGTGTTAGAGATAACTGTGGTAGAGAGAGCTGTGGTAGAGAGAGCTGTGGTAGAGAGACCTGTGGTAGAGAGACCTGTGGTAGAGAGAGCTGTGTTAGAGATAACTGTGGTAGAGAGAGCTGTGTTAGAGAGAGCTGTGGTAGAGAGACCTGTGGTAGAGAGACCTGTGGTAGAGAGAGCTGTGTTAGAGAGAGCTGTGGTAGAGAGAGCTGTGGTAGAGAGAGCTGTGTTAGAGATAACTGTGGTAGAGAGAGCTGTGGTAGAGTGAGCTGTGGTAGAGAGACCTGTGGTAGAGAGACCTGTGGTAGAGCGAGCTGTGGTAGAGAGAGCTGTGTTAGAGATAACTGTGGTAGAGATAGCTGTGGCAGAGAGAGCTGTGGTAGAGAGAGCTGTGGTAGAGAGACCTGTGGTAGAGAGAGCTGTGGTAGAGAGAGCTGTGGTAGAGATAACTGTGGTAGAGAGACCTGTGGTAGAGAGAGCTGTGGTAGAGATAACTGTGGTAGAGAGACCTGTGGTAGAGAGAGCTGTGGTAGAGAGAGCTGTGGTAGAGATAACTGTGGTAGAGAGACCTGTGGTAGAGAGACCTGTGGTAGAGAGAGCTGTGGTAGAGATAACTGTGGTAGAGAGACCTGTGGTAGAGAGAGCTGTGGTAGAGAGAGCTGTGGTAGAGATAACTGTGGTAGAGAGAGCTGTTGTAGAGAGACCTGTGGTGGAGAGACCTGTGGTAGAGAGAGCTGTGGTAGAGAGAGCTGTGTTAGAGATAACTTTGGTAGAGAGAGCTGTGGTAGAGAGACCTGTGGTAGAGAGACCTGTGGTAGAGAGAGCTGTGTTAGAGATAACTGTGGTAGAGATAGCTGTGGCAGAGAGAGCTGTGGTAGAGAGACCTGTGGTAGAGAGACCTGTGGTAAAGAGACCTGTGGTAGAGATACCTGTGGTAGAGAGACCTGTGGTAAAGAGACCTGTGGTAGAGACCTGTGGTAGAGAGACCTATGGTAGAGACCTGTGGTAGAGAGACCTGTGGTAGAGACCTGTGGTAGAGATACCTGTGGTAAAGAGACCTGTGGTAGAGATCCCTGTGGTAGAAAGACCTGTGGTAAAGAGACCTGTGGTAGAGAGATCTGTGGTAGAGAGACATGTGGTAGATACCTGTGGTAGAGTGACCTGTGGTAGCGAGACCTGTGGTAGAGACCTGTGGTAGAGAGACATGTGGTAGAGAGACCTGTGGTAGAGAGACCTGTGGTAGAGACCTGTGGTAGAGAGACCTTTGGTAGAGAGACCTGTGGTAGAGAGACCTGTGGTAGAGAGCTGTATCTGAACTTTTAGAAGACTCTTCCTTCTCATCCTGTCTTTTCTCTAAGTTCTCTCAAGGGATTTTTGCTTCAAAAGTAACTGCCTTCCTCAGTGAGAACATGCTATATTTGGAAGAAAGAAAAAGTTTTGCAGTTTCTTCCCTCTTCCTCCTTTATCATTTGCCCCCTCCGGGAGCTTGTTGTGCAGGTAGTTACTGTGCTTTGTAGTGTTGGCTTCACCAGAGACTGCACACACACACACACACACACACACACACACACACACACACACACACACACACACACACACACACACACACACACAACTTGTGTTGAAGACTTGCAGTACTGAACACCACCTGTTGAAGGTGCTCTAACTATTATAATAATATTTTATTGAGCCGATATGGCAACTATACAGGGCTCTCTCTCTGTGTGTGTCTTGTGCTGACTGAGTCCATTCAGGCTGTTCTCAGGTTGATGTGTAACCACGGTGACAGGTCTGGTATTCTAAAGGTCACCCATGGCAACTCAGCTGACCACCACACACACACACACACACACACACACACACACACACACACACACACACACACACACACACACACACACACACACACACACACACACACACGCCCCCTCAGGTTGTTAGTGTGTTTGAAAAGGTTACCCCCCCTCACTCTGTGCTGTGTATTCTGACCTGGTGTGACATAAAGGCTTCTGACACATGCGTAGTTTTTTAAAGGTTGTTTCAGAATGGTTTAGATCACTCTAACTGTGTTGAGTAAGGTGTACAAATCAGACAAATACAACTCTATCACAATTGTTTTGGTTACTTTAAAAATACCACCCTGATCCCTGATAACGGAGTAGGAACAAGTGTTGTATTGGGGTTTAGAACTGTGGAGACTCTCTGGTCTCCAGGGGTGGGACCACGTCACTATTATTCAAGTCACAAGCAAATCTCAAGTCACAAGGTCTGAGTTTCAAGTCGAGTCCAAAGTAAAACAGGTCAAGATTTGAGTCAAGTCCAAGTCGTGCATTCTAAGAGCAAGTCGAGACGAGTCACAAGTTTTAAAGTCAAGTCTCAAGTCAAGTAAAAAATAAATAAGTCTTTGTGTATTTATTGAGGCTACCAGACAGCCCTTTTCATTATGTTGTCTACTGCATATTCTATTAGCCTATGTAATGGTGAAATAGAGACCTTGTAGCGGCCATAAGGTCATGACATCAGCAGAAGGCAAGGCAGGCTGACGTGCTCAGAGTGAACATTTATTTACAGGTCTTGGTGATCCAATGGTGAAAGAGCCATATCACACCAAATATACAAGTATATTTACCAAATATACAAGTAGATTTACCAATCCTATCTGAACAGACACCGGTAGAGGGCAAGACTGTCCAGCCTCCCCTTGAGAAACCAAATATACAAGTATATTTACCAATCCTATCTGAACGGACACAGGTAGAGGGCAAGACTGTCCAGCCTCCCCTTGAGAAACCAAATATACAAGTAGATTTACCAATCCTATCTGTACAGACACCGGTAGAGGGCAAGACTGTCCAGCCTCCCCTTGAGAAACCAAATATACAAGTAGATTTACCAATCCTATCTGAACAGACACAGGTAGAGGGCAAGACTGTCCAGCCTCCCCTTGAGAAACCAAATATACAAGTAGATTTACCAATCCTATCTGAACAGACACAGGTAGAGGGCAAGACTGTCCAGCCTCCCCTTGAGAAACCAAATATACAAGTAGATTTACCAATCCTATCTGAACAGACACAGGTAGAGGGCAAGACTGTCCAGCCTCCCCTTGAGAAACCAAATATACAAGTATATTTACCAATCATATCTGAACAGACACCGGTAGAGGGCAAGACTGTACAGCCTCCCCTTGAGAAACCAAATATACAAGTAGATTTACCAATCCTATCTGAACAGACACAGGTGGAGGGCAAGACTGTACAGCCTCCCCTTGAGAAACCAAATATACAAGTAGATTTACCAATCCTATCTGAACAGACACAGGTAGAGGGCAAGACTGTCCAGCCTCCCCTTGAGAAACCAAATATACAAGTAGATTTACCAATCCTATCTGAACAGACACAGGTGGAGGGCAAGACTGTACAGCCTCCCCTTGAGAAACCACATAGAATCTGTCTAACAGGAGCTCAAACAGGTCTGAGTACATAATATAAGCACTTGGCTCCCAGGACCATACAATTACTCAAATGGCAATTACAACCATTACACTGGTTCTACAATGTAAAAGGCAACTTCCACAACCATTACACTGGTTCTACAATGTAAAAGGCAACTTCCACAACCATCACACTGGTTCTACAATGTAAAAGGCAACTTCCACAACCATTACACTGGTTCTACAATGTAAAAGGCAACTTCCACAACCATTACACTGGTTCTACAATGTAAAAGGCAACTTCCACAGCCATTACACTGGTTCTACAATGTAAAAGGCAACTTCCACAACCATTACACTGGTTCTACAATGTAAAAGGCAACTTCCACAACAATTACACTGGTTCTACAATGTAAAAGGCAACTTCCACAACCATTACACTGGTTCTACAATGTAAAAGGCAACTTCCACAACCATTACACTGGTTCTACAATGTAAAAGGCAACTTCCACAACCATTACACTGGTTCTACAATGTAAAAGGCAACTTCCAGATCCATTACACTGGTTCTACAATGTAAAAGGCAACTTCCACAACCATTACACTGGTTCTACAATGTAAAAGGCAACTTCCACAACCATTACACTGGTTCTACAATGTAAAATGCAACTTCCACAACGATTACACTGGTTCTACAATGTAAAAGGCAACTTCCACAACGATTACACTGGTTCTACAATGTAAAAGGCAACTTCCACATCCATTACACTGGTTCTACAATGTAAAAGGCAACTTCCACAACCATTACACTGGTTCTACAATGTAAAAGGCAACTTCCACAACCATTACACTGGTTCTACAATGTAAAAGGCAACTTCCACAACCATTACACTGGTTCTACAATGTAAAAGGCAACTTCCACAACCATTACACTGGTTCTACAATGTAAAAAGCAACTTCCACAACCATTACACTGGTTCTACAATGTAAAAGGAAACTTCCACAACCATTACACTGGTTCTACAATGTAAAAGGCAACTTCCACAACCATTACACTGGTTCTACAATGTAAAAGGCAACTTCCACAACCATTACACTGGTTCTACAATGTAAAAGGCAACTTCCACAACCATTACACTGGTTCTACAATGTAAAAGGCAACTTCCACATCCATTACACTGGTTCTACAATGTAAAAGGCAACTTCCACATCCATTATACTGGTTCTACAATGTAAAAGGCAACTTCCACATCCATTACACTGGTTCTACAATGTAAAAGGCAACTTCCACATCCATTACACTGGTTCTACAATGTAAAAGGCAACTTCCACATCCATTACACTGGTTCTACAATGTAAAAGGCAACTTCCACATCCATTGTTACATTGGTACATTGGTCTTAATCAGCGTTATTGATTATTAATGATATTTCAAAACCATGTATACATGGAACAATTCTTTTCTCGTATTCAACGTTCTGACTCCAAAGTGTGGAGCCTATAGCGCTCCTACAGTGTTACCCACACCAGGAGACATATGCTAGTAAATGGTTACCTACCTAAAGACCAGGAGACATATGCTAGTAAATGGTTACCTACCTAAAGACCAGGAGACCTATGCTAGTAAATGGTTACCTACCTAAAGACCAGGAGACATATGCTAGTAAATGGTTACCTACCTAAAGACCAGGAGACCTATGCTAGTAAATTGTTACCTACCTAAAGACCAGGAGACATATGCTAGTAAATGGTTACCTACCTAAAGACCAGGAGACATATGCTAGTAAATTGTTACCTACCTAAAGACCAGGAGACATATGCTAGTAAATTGTTACCTACCTAAAGACCAGTAGACCTATGCTAGTAAATTGTTACCTACCTAAAGACCAGGAGACATATGCTAGTAAATTGTTACCTACCTAAAGACCAGGAGACCTATGCTAGTAAATTGTTACCTACCTAAAGACCAGGAGACATATGCTAGTAAATTGTTACCTACCTAAAGACCAGGAGACATATGCTAGTAAATTGTTACCTACCTAAAGACCAGGAGACATATGCTAGTAAATTGTTACCTACCTAAAGACCAGGAGACATATGCTAGTAAATTGTTACCTACCTAAAGACCAGGAGACATATGCTAGTAAATTGTTACCTACCTAAAGACCAGGAGACATATGCTAGTAAATTGTTACCTACCTAAAGACCAGGAGACATATGCTAGTAAATGGTTACCTACCTAAAGACCAGGAGACATATGCTAGTAAATGGTTACCTACCTAAAGACCAGAAGACATATGCTAGTAAATGGTTACCTACCTAAAGACCAGGAGACATATGCTAGTAAATGGTTACCTACCTAAAGACCAGGAGACATATGCTAGTAAATTGTTACCTACCTAAAGACCAGGAGACATATGCTAGTAAACTGTTACCTACCTAAAGACCAGTAGACCTATGCTAGTAAATTGTTACCTACCTAAAGACCAGTAGACCTATGCTAGTAAATTGTTACCTACCTAAAGACCAGGAGACATATGCTAGTACATTTACATTTAAGTCATTTAGCAAACGCTCTTATCCAGAGCGACTTACAAATTGGTGCATTCACCTTATGACCTACCTAAAGAGCAGTAGACCTATGCTAGTAAATTGTTACCTACCTAAAGACCAGGAGACCTATGCTAGTAAATTGTTACCTACCTAAAGAGCAGTAGACCTATGCTAGTAAATTGTTACCTACCTAAAGACCAGGAGACATATGCTAGTAAATTGTTACCTACCTAAAGAGCAGTAGACCTATGCTAGTAAATTGTTACCTACCTAAAGACCAGGAGACCTATGCTAGTAAATTGTTACCTACCTAAAGACCAGGAGACCTATGCTAGTAAATTGTTACCTACCTAAAGAGCAGTAGACCTATGCTAGTAAATTGTTACCTACCGAAAGACCAGGAGACCTATGCTAGTAAATTGTTACCTACCTAAAGACCAGGAGACCTATGCTAGTAAATTGTTACCTACCTAAAGAGCAGTAGACCTATGCTAGTAAATTGTTACCTACCTAAAGACCAGGAGACCTATGCTAGTAAATTGTTACCTACCTAAAGAGCAGTAGACCTATGCTAGTAAATTGTTACCTACCTAAAGACCAGGAGACCTATGCTAGTAAATGATGCCCCATTGCTGATGAGCTTGCAAAGTAAACAGTTCATATTTTTGATCAGCAATTTCTTTTGGAGATGCATATTTATTTATTAATGCAATCCGTTCTTCCTATAATTTGACATTTGCGCTGCAGTCGCTCCTACAGCTGTACAGTAAAGCTCGCCGCCATGACCTGTGTTGATTGACAGTTTGTCCAATCAGAGTGCCGAGTGTGCATTTCACCAGCCAATCTGTTGCAAGTTGTTTGGCAAGGGCGATGCTGAGGCTACTGGCTGCGTGGAGAGTAATCTGTGCCACGAAATGGGTGACAAAACACCCATTTTTTTGTTTTATTTTTTACCAATGCAGTATTTGATGTGTTTTTCAGCCTTGGTTTTTATCCGCCAACATTCACATTTTGGGTTAATTTAGTCCAAAATAAAAACAGACCAAAATATCATCAGATCTCTGGCTGTGTGCCTCAGGCAGAGAACAGTACTTAAGTGTGTGTGTGTGTGTGTGTGTGTGTGTGTGTGTGTGTGTGTGTGTGTGTGTAGAGGTCTACGGGACTGTAGTGTTTTCAACATTGCACACTTAAGGCTAAAGTAGCGCAGGCCACGCAACCTATTTCTATGCGCACTGAGGCGCGAGCTCCTACAGTATTACGCACAACCTGAATGACAGAGACATACTTGGAAATAACCTTGGTGATGTTTACCGTTGTTTTGCCTTATTGTACTCTTCACTGACTGCACTTATTCCCCATCGGTTCCTCTGACCTCCCCTCAACACTTCCTGGTTATTTCTGCCTCTATAGCCTCTTTTTCTGCTCTTGACAAACACACAGAGAAAAAATACAGCTCTGTTTAAAATGACTGAAGAAACATTGGGACATTTGGATGTCCTTCTCTCCGTTTTAAGTCCTATCCACAGAGGCTTGTTGCTGTTTTAAGTGTCCTGTCATCACCTAGGTGACCGTTATTTGACTTCTTGGTTCACTGTGGTACACTCCAAAACATTATTTTGGATGTATTTAAGTTTTGCTCTTTCATATTTTGTTAATATTACACAATCAATTCATGTTTTATGGCGGAATGCAAATGTCCCTTAGAATTGACCTTCGGTGGAATTTGATGGGACCCAGATTCATTCATGTGGTGAAAGAGTTGGTCTTTTTGGTGCAGAGCTTATTAACATAATATGCTGTGAAACTGTACATTTGCACGTGTACATTCAGATTCTGGTCATTTGCACGTGTACATTCAGATTCTGGTCATTTGCACGTGTACATTCAGATTCTGGTCATTTAGCAGACACTTTTATCAAGAGCAACTTCAGTCAGCACATTCAACTAAACAAACACATGTAAAACATGTATGTACCATTACTGAGAATGTCTGTAGTTAAACTGGTTAGTTCAGGATATTGTAAAGAAACCTATAGATGATTGAGAAGCAGGTGGGAGTGCAAAGTCTCCTGCTGAAATTGTTTCTATACCATTATGTGTTTGAAATGAGACTTTAGAGTGTAATTGTTTAAATGTAATTGAGTTGTTTAAAGATGAATGCAGCTCATGGAGATAGAACAGACACAGTTGATTCATTTGGGAGGTAATTAAAACATGTTTCAATAACACAATTTAATGAAGTAGATCTGTTTTAATCATTTAATGTAAAAAATAACCTGTTTCCATTAGATGTTTAACTACTTTCCAAAATTGAATTAAGTAGATTCAAATACTTTTTGTTGTTGTTGAGTGTAACAGTGATGAGTCGCCATCTCATATTACCCAGCATGCCCATGGTCAAGTGTGACCTTTGTTGACCTACAGGCAATGTGTGTATGGCAGAGAATCGGTCAAATATTACATTCACATCTATTATTCAGCTGGTTCAGAGTCCATCTTTGAGAACGGAGAAAGACAGAGAACGAGAAGGTGACGTGTATGTGTATGTGTATGTGTATGTGTATGTGTATGTGTGTGTGTGTGTGTGTGTGTGTGTGTGTGTGTGTGTGTGTGGGTGTGTGGGTGTGTGTGGTGTGTGTGTGTGTGTGTGTGTGTGTGTGTGTGTGTGTGTGTGTGTGTGTGTGTGGAGGGAGAGAGGAAGAGAGTGGGAGAGAGAGACATGGAGGGAGAGAGGAAGAGAGGGGGAGAGAGACACGGAGGGAGAATGGAAGAGAGGGGGAAAGAGAGAGAGACATGGAGGGAGAGAGGAAGAGAGGGGAGAGAGACATGGAGGGAGAGTGGAAGAGAGGGGGAAAGAGAGAGAGAGACATGGAGGGAGAGAGGAAGAGAGGGGAGAGAGACACGGGAGGGAGAATGGAAGAGAGGGGGGAAAGAGAGAGAGACATGGAGGGAGAGAGGAAGAGAGGGGGAGAGAGACATGGAGGGAGAGTGGAAGAGAGGGGGAAAGAGAGAGAGAGACATGGAGGGAGAGAGGAAGAGAGGGGGAGAGAGACATGGAGGGAGAGTGGAAGAGAGGGGGAGAGAGAGAGACATGGAGAGGAGAGAGGAAGAGAGGGGGAGAGAGACATGGAGGGAGAGTGGAGAGAGGGGGGGAAGAGAGAGAGACATGGAGGGAGAGAGGAAGAGAGGGGGAGAGAGACATGGAGGGAGAGTGGAAGAGAGGGGGGAAGAGAGAGAGACATGGAGGGAGAGAGGAAGAGAGGGGGAGAGAGACATGGAGGGAGAGTGGAAGAGAGGGGGGGAAAGAGAGAGAGACATGGAGGGAGAGTGGAAGAGAGGGGGGAAAGAGAGAGACATGGAGGGAGAGAGGAATAGAGGGGAAGAAAGAGAGAGACAGAGCGGAAGGGGGGATGGGGAGCAGTACATTAGAAGAGGTTTCTCCTTTTGTTTGTTTTCTGCAACAAACCACTGAGGCACCTGACTATTAACGTTTCCTCTCAACCTGTCCTTCACCTTCACAGGGTAAGTAAACACAACTTCATGACCTGTTCCACACCTTCACAGGTAAATACACCTTCATGACCTGTCCTTCACCTTCACAGGTAAACACAACTTCATGACATGTCCTTTATCTCCACAGGTAAACACACCTTCATGCCCTGTCCTTTATTTCCACAGGTAAATACAACTTCATGACCTGTCCTTTATCTCCACAGGTAAACACAACATGACCTGTCCTTTATCTCCACAGGTAAACACAACTTCATGACCTGTCCTTTATCTCCACAGGTAAACACAACTTCATGACCTGTCCTTCATCTCCACAGGTAAACACACCTTCACGACCTGTCCTTCATCTCCGCAGGTAAACACAACTTCATGACCTGTCCTTCATCTCCACAGGTAAACACCACTTCATGACCTGTCCTTTATCTCCACAGGTAAACAAAACTTCATGACCTGTCCTTTATCTCCACAGATAAACACAACTTCATGACCTGTCCTTTATTTCCACAGGTAAACACAACTTCATGACCTGTCCTTCATCTCCACAGGTAAACACAACTTCATGACCTGTCCTTTATCTCCGCAGGTAAACACACCTTCACGACCTGTCCTTCACCTCCACAGGTAAACACACCTTCACGACCTGTCCTTCATCTCCGCAGGTAAACACAACTTCATGACCTGTCCTTCATCTCCGCAGGTAAACACAACTTCATGACCTGTCCTTTATCTCCACAGATAAACACAACTTCATGACCTGTCCTTCATCTCCGCAGGTAAACACAACTTCATGACCTGTCCTTCATCTCCGCAGGTAAACACAACTTCATGACCTGTTCTTCATCTCCGCAGGTAAACACAACTTCATGACCTGTCCTTCATCTCCGCAGGTAAACACACACCTTCATGGTTCTCCCCTGTGTTCCAACTCCCTCAGAGTTCCAGAGTGGGTCTATTTGTGGTAGCCTGGAGAGACTCAAATAAAGACAACAGCTACTACATCAGGGTTATTGACGTATTCCTAAAAGGTTGTGACTGGGAGCCTGGATCAATCTGCTGCACTTTATTTTAGTATTCCAAGACAGCCTGAGGGAGAGCTGAACTTCCGAGGAGAAAAAGAGCCAAAGAAAGAGTGTGTGTGTTTATACAGGTATGATATGTTTATACAGGTATGATATGTTTATACAGGTGTGATGTGTTTATACAGGTATGATATGTTTATACAGGTATGATACGTTTATACAGGTGTGATGTGTTTATACAGGTATGATATGTTTATAGAGGTATGATATGTTTATACAGGTGTGATGTGTTCTTACAGGTGTGATGTGTTTATACAGGTATGATATGTTTATACAGGTGTGATGTGTTCTTACAGGTGTGATGTGTTTATACAGGTATGATATGTTTATACAGGTATGATATGTTTATACAGGTGTGATGTGTTCTTACAGGTGTGATGTGTTTATACAGGTGTGATGTGTTGATACAGGTATGATATGTTTATACAGGTGTGATGTGTTCTTACAGGTGTGATGTGTTTATACAGGTGTGATGTGTTGATACAGGTATGATATGTTTATACAGGTGTGATGTGTTCTTACAGGTGTGATGTGTTTATACAGGTGTGATGTGTTGATACAGGTATGATATGTTTATACAGGTGTGATGTGTTCTTACAGGTGTGATGTGTTTATACAGGTGTGATATGTTTATACAGGTATGATATGTTTATACAGGTATTTTGTGTTGATACAGGTATGATATGTTTATACAGGTGTGATGTGTTTATACAGGTATGAGATGTTTATACAGGTATGATGTGTTTATACAGGTATGATGTGTTTATACAGGTATGATGTGTTTGTACAGGTGTGATGTGTTTGTACAGGTGTGATGTGTTTATACAGGTATGATGTGTTCATACAGGTATGATGTGTTTATACAGGTATCAAATCAAATCAAATCAAATTTTATTTGTCACATACATATGGTTAGCAGATGTTAATGCGAGTGTAGCGAAATGCTTGTGCTTCTAGTTCCGACAATGCAGTGATAACCAACAAGTAATCTAACTAACAATTCCAAAACTACTGTCTTATACACAGTGTAAGGGGATAAGGAATATGTACATAGGATATATGAATGAGTGATGGTACAGAGCAGCATACAGTAGATGGTATCGAGTACAGTATATACATATGAGATGAGTATGTAGACAAAGTAAACAAAGTGGCATAGTTAAAGTGGCTAGTGACATAAGGATGCAGTCGATGATCTAGAGTACAGTATATACGTATGCATATGAGATGAATAATGTAGGGTAAGTAACATTATATAAGGTAGCATTGTTTAAAGTGGCTAGTGATATATTTACATCATTTCCCATCAATTCCCATTATTAAAGTGGCTGGAGTTGGGTCAGTGTCAATGACAGTGTGTTGGCAGCAGCCACTCAATGTTAGTGGTGGCTGTTTAACAGTCTGATGGCCTTGAGATAGAAGCTGTTTTTCAGTCTCTCGGTCCCAGCTTTGATGCACCTGTACTGACCTCGCCTTCTGGATGATAGCGGGGTGAACAGGCAGTGGTTCGGGTGGTTGACGTCCTTGATGATCTTTATGGCCTTCCTGTAACATTGGGTGGTGTAGGTGTCCTGGAGGGCAGGTAGTTTGCCCCCGGTGATGCGTTGTGCAGACCTCACTACCCTCTGGAGAGCCTTACGGTTGAGGGCGGAGCAGTTGCCGTACCAGGCGGTGATACAGCCCGCCAGGATGCTCTCGATTGTGCATCTGTAGAAGTTTGTGAGTGCTTTTGGTGACAAGCCGAATTTCTTCAGCCTCCTGAGGTTGAAGAGGCGCTGCTGCGCCTTCTTCACGGACGCTGTCAGTGTGAGTGGACCAATTCAGTTTGTCTGTGATGTGTATGCCGAGGAACTTAAAACTTGCTACCCTCTCCACTACTGATCCATCGATGTGGATAGGGGGGTGTTCCCTCTGCTGTTTCCTGAAGTCCACAATCATCTCCTTAGTTTTGTTGACGTTGAGTGTGAGGTTATTTTCCTGACACCACACTCCGAGGGCCCTCACCTCCTCCCTGTAGGCCGTCTCGTCGTTGTTGGTAATCAAGCCTACCACTGTTGTGTCGTTCGCAAACTTGATGATTGAGTTGGAGGCGTGCGTGGCCACGCAGTCGTGGGTGAACAGGGAGTACAGGAGAGGGCTCAGAACGCACCCTGTGGGGCCCCGTGTTGAGGATCAGCGGGGAGGAGATGTTGTTGCCTACCCTCACCACCTGGGGCCGGCCCGTCAGGAAGTCCAGTACCCAGTTGCACAGGGCGGGGTCGAGACCCAGGGTCTCGAGCTTGATGACGAGCTTGGAGGGTACTATGGTGTTGAATGCCGAGCTGTAGTCGATGAACAGCATTCTCACATAGGTATTCCTCTTGTCCAGGTGGGTTAGGGCAGTGTGCAGTGTGGTTGAGATTGCATCGTCTGTGGACCTATTTGGGCGGTAAAGCAAATTGGAGTGGGTCTAGGGTGTCAGGTAGGGTGGAGGTGATATGGTCCTTGACTAGTCTCTCAAAGCACTTCATGATGACGGAAGTGAGTGCTACGGGGCGGTAGTCGTTTAGCTCAGTTACCTTAGCTTTCTTGGGAACAGGAACAATGGTGGCCCTCTTGAAGCATGTGGGAACAGCAGACTGGTATAGGGATTGATTGAATATGTCCGTAAACACACCGGCCAGCTGGTCTGCGCATGCTCTGAGGGCGCGGCTGGGGATGCCGTCTGGGCCTGCAGCCTTGCGAGGGTTAACACGTTTAAATGTCTTACTCACCTCGGCTGCAGTGAAGGAGAGACCGCATGTTTTCGTTGCAGGCCGTGTCAGTGGCACTGTATTGTCCTCAAAGCGGGCAAAAAAGTTATTTAGTCTGCCTGGGAGCAAGACATCCTGGTCCGTGACTGGGCTGGGTTTCTTCTTGTAGTCCGTGATTGACTGTAGACCCTGCCACATGCCTCTTGTGTCTGAGCCATTGAATTGAGATTCCACTTTGTCTCTGTACTGACGCTTAGCTTGTTTAATAGCCTTGCGGAGGGAATAGCTGCATTGTTTATATTCGGACATGTTACCAGACACCTTGCCCTGATTAAAAGCAGTGGTTCGCGCTTTCAGTTTCACGCGAATGCTGCCATCAATCCACGGTTTCTGGTTTGGGAATGTTTTTATCGTTGCTATGGGAACGACATCTTCGACGCACGTTCTAATGAACTCGCACACCGAATCAGCGTATTCGTCAATATTTCCATCAGGTATGAGGTGTTTGTACAGGTGTGATGTGTTTATACAGGTATGATGTGTTTATACAGGTATGATGTGTTCATACAGGTATGATGTGTTTGTACAGGTGTGAAGTGTTTGTTCAGGTATGAGGTGTTTGTTCAGGTATGAGGTGTTTATACATGTATGAGGCGTTTTTACAGGTATGATATGTATGTTCAGGTATGAGGTGTCTTTACAGATATGAGGTGTTTATACAGGTATGATGTGTTTGTACAGGTATGATGTGTTTGTACAGGTATGATGTGTTTGTACAGGTATGATGTGTTTATACAGGTATGATGTGCTTGTACAGGTATGATGTGTTTGTACAGGTATGAGGTGTGTGTACAGGTATGATGTGTTTGTACAGGTATGATGTGTTTATACAGGTATGATGTGTTTGTACAGGCAGGTATGAGGTGTGTGTACAGGTATGATGTGTTTGTACAGGTATGATGTGTTTTTACAGGTATGATGTGTTTGTACAGGTATGAGGTGTTTGTACAGGTATGAGGTGTTTATACAGGTATGAGGTGTTTCTACAGGTATGATGTGTTTGTACAGGTATGATGTGTTTTTACAGGTATGATGTGTTTGTACAGGTATGAGGTGTTTGTACAGGTATGATATGTTTATACAGGTGTGATGTGGTCTTACAGGTGTGATGTGTTTATACAGGTGTGATGTGTTGATACAGGTATGATATGTTTATACAGGTGTGATGTGTTCTTACAGGTGTGATGTGTTTATACAGGTGTGATGTGTTGATACAGGTATGATATGTTTATACAGGTGTGATGTGTTCTTACAGGTGTGATGTGTTTATACAGGTGTGATGTGTTGATACAGGTATGATATGTTTATACAGGTGTGATGTGTTCTTACAGGTGTGATGTGTTTATACAGGTGTGATATGTTTATACAGGTATGATATGTTTATACAGGTATTTTGTGTTGATACAGGTATGATATGTTTATACAGGTGTGATGTGTTTATACAGGTATGAGATGTTTATACAGGTATGATGTGTTTATACAGGTATGATGTGTTTATACAGGTATGATGTGTTTGTACAGGTGTGATGTGTTTGTACAGGTGTGATGTGTTTATACAGGTATGATGTGTTCATACAGGTATGATGTGTTTATACAGGTATCAAATCAAATCAAATCAAATTTTATTTGTCACATACATATGGTTAGCAGATGTTAATGCGAGTGTAGCGAAATGCTTGTGCTTCTAGTTCCGACAATGCAGTGATAACCAACAAGTAATCTAACTAACAATTCCAAAACTACTGTCTTATACACAGTGTAAGGGGATAAGGAATATGTACATAAGGATATATGAATGAGTGATGGTACAGAGCAGCATACAGTAGATGGTATCGAGTACAGTATATACATATGAGATGAGTATGTAGACAAAGTAAACAAAGTGGCATAGTTAAAGTGGCTAGTGACATAAGGATGCAGTCGATGATCTAGAGTACAGTATATACGTATGCATATGAGATGAATAATGTAGGGTAAGTAACATTATATAAGGTAGCATTGTTTAAAGTGGCTAGTGATATATTTACATCATTTCCCATCAATTCCCATTATTAAAGTGGCTGGAGTTGGGTCAGTGTCAATGACAGTGTGTTGGCAGCAGCCACTCAATGTTAGTGGTGGCTGTTTAACAGTCTGATGGCCTTGAGATAGAAGCTGTTTTTCAGTCTCTCGGTCCCAGCTTTGATGCACCTGTACTGACCTCGCCTTCTGGATGATAGCGGGGTGAACAGGCAGTGGTTCGGGTGGTTGACGTCCTTGATGATCTTTATGGCCTTCCTGTAACATTGGGTGGTGTAGGTGTCCTGGAGGGCAGGTAGTTTGCCCCCGGTGATGCGTTGTGCAGACCTCACTACCCTCTGGAGAGCCTTACGGTTGAGGGCGGAGCAGTTGCCGTACCAGGCGGTGATACAGCCCGCCAGGATGCTCTCGATTGTGCATCTGTAGAAGTTTGTGAGTGCTTTTGGTGACAAGCCGAATTTCTTCAGCCTCCTGAGGTTGAAGAGGCGCTGCTGCGCCTTCTTCACGACGCTGTCAGTGTGAGTGGACCAATTCAGTTTGTCTGTGATGTGTATGCCGAGGAACTTAAAACTTGCTACCCTCTCCACTACTGATCCATCGATGTGGATAGGGGGTGTTCCTCTGCTGTTTCCTGAAGTCCACAATCATCTCCTTAGTTTTGTTGACGTTGAGTGTGAGGTTATTTTCCTGACACCACACTCCGAGGGCCCTCACCTCCTCCCTGTAGGCCGTCTCGTCGTTGTTGGTAATCAAGCCTACCACTGTTGTGTCGTTCGCAAACTTGATGATTGAGTTGGAGGCGTGCGTGGCCACGCAGTCGGTGAACAGGGAGTACAGGAGAGGGCTCAGAACGCACCCTTGTGGGGCCCCGTGTTGAGGATCAGCGGGGAGGAGATGTTGTTGCCTACCCTCACCACCTGGGGCCGGCCCGTCAGGAAGTCCAGTACCCAGTTGCACAGGGCGGGTCGAGACCCAGGGTCTCGAGCTTGATGACGAGCTTGGAGGGTACTATGGTGTTGAATGCCGAGCTGTAGTCGATGAACAGCATTCTCACATAGGTATTGTCCAGGTGGGTTAGGCAGTGTGCAGTGTGGTTGAGATTGCATCGTCTGTGGACCTATTTGGGCGGTAAGCAAATTGGAGTGGGTCTAGGGTGTCAGGTAGGGTGGAGGTGATATGGTCCTGACTAGTCTCTCAAAGCACTTCATGATGACGGAAGTGAGTGCTACGGGGCGGTAGTCGTTTAGCTCAGTTACCTTAGCTTTCTTGGGAACAGGAACAATGGTGGCCCTCTTGAAGCATGTGGGAACAGCAGACTGGTATAGGGATTGATTGAATATGTCCGTAAACACACCGGCCAGCTGGTCTGCGCATGCTCTGAGGGCGCGGCTGGGGATGCCGTCTGGGCCTGCAGCCTTGCGAGGGTTAACACGTTTAAATGTCTTACTCACCTCGGCTGCAGTGAAGGAGAGACCGCATGTTTTCGTTGCAGGCCGTGTCAGTGGCACTGTATTGTCCTCAAAGCGGGCAAAAAGTTATTTAGTCTGCCTGGGAGCAAGACATCCTGGTCCGTGACTGGGCTGGGTTTCTTCTTGTAGTCCGTGATTGACTGTAGACCCTGCCACATGCCTCTTGTGTCTGAGCCATTGAATTGAGATTCCACTTTGTCTCTGTACTGACGCTAGCTTGTTTAATAGCCTTGCGGAGGAATAGCTGCATTGTTTATATTCGGACATGTTACCAGACACCTTGCCCTGATTAAAAGCAGTGGTTCGCGCTTTCAGTTTCACGCGAATGCTGCCATCAATCCACGGTTTCTGGTTTGGGAATGTTTTTATCGTTGCTATGGGAACGACATCTTCGACGCACGTTCTAATGAACTCGCACACCGAATCAGCGTATTCGTCAATATTTCCATCAGGTATGAGGTGTTTGTACAGGTGTGATGTGTTTATACAGGTATGATGTGTTTATACAGGTATGATGTGTTCATACAGGTATGATGTGTTTGTACAGGTGTGAAGTGTTTGTTCAGGTATGAGGTGTTTGTTCAGGTATGAGGTGTTTATACATGTATGAGGCGTTTTTACAGGTATGATATGTATGTTCAGGTATGAGGTGTCTTTACAGATATGAGGTGTTTATACAGGTATGATGTGTTTGTACAGGTATGATGTGTTTGTACAGGTATGATGTGTTTGTACAGGTATGATGTGTTTATACAGGTATGATGTGCTTGTACAGGTATGATGTGTTTGTACAGGTATGAGGTGTGTGTACAGGTATGATGTGTTTGTACAGGTATGATGTGTTTATACAGGTATGATGTGTTTGTACAGGCAGGTATGAGGTGTGTGTACAGGTATGATGTGTTTGTACAGGTATGATGTGTTTTTACAGGTATGATGTGTTTGTAGAGGTATGAGGTGTTTGTACAGGTATGAGGTGTTTATACAGGTATGAGGTGTTTCTACAGGTATGATGTGTTTGTACAGGTATGAGGTGTTTGTACAGGTATGATGTGTTTGTACAGGTATGAGGTGTTTGTAGGAAAGTGAGATAGAGAGACAGAGTTTTCTTTCCACCAACCCAACCACCAACCACACACATTCCTTCATTTCTGTCTCCTCTCCACAGCACATCTCTGTCTCCTCTCCACAGCACATCTCTGTCTCCCCTCCACAGCACATCTCTGTCTCCTCTCCACAGCACATCTCTGTCTCCCCTCCACAGCACATCTCTGTCTCCTCTCCACAGCACATCTCTGTCTCCCCTCCACAGCACATCTCTGTCTCCTCTCCACAGCACCTCTCTGTTTCCTCTCCACAGCACATCTCTGTCTCCTCTCCACAGCACATCTCTGTCTCCTCTCCACAGCACATGTCTGTCTCCTCTCCACAGCACATCTCTGTCTCCTCTCCACAGCACATCTCTGTCTCCCCTCCACAGCACATCTCTGTCTCCTCTCCACAGCACATCTCTGTTTCCTCTCCACAGCACATCTCTGTCTCCTCTCCACAGCACATGTCTGTCTCATCTCCACAGCACATCTCTGTTTCCTCTCCACAGCACATCTCTGTCTCCTCTCCACAGCACATCTCTGTCTCCTCTCCACAGCACATCTCTGTCTCCTCTCCACAGCACATCTCTGTCTCATCTCCACAGCACATCTCTGTCTCCTCTCCACAGCACATCTCTGTCTCCTCTCCACAGCACATCTCTGTCTCCTCTCCACAGCACATCTCTGTCTCCTCTCCACAGCACATCTCTGTCTCCTCTCCACAGCACATCTCTGTCTCATCTCCACAGCACATCTCTGTCTCATCTCCACAGCACATCTCTGTCTCCTCTCCACAGCACATCTCTGTCTCTTCTCCACAGCACATCTCTGTCTCCTCTCCTCTCCACAGCACATCTCTGTCTCCCCTCCACAGCACATCTCTGTTTCCTCTCCACAGCACATCTCTGTCTCCTCTCCACAGCACATCTCTGTCTCCCCTCCACAGCACATCTCTGTCTCCTCTCCACAGCACATCTCTGTCTCCTCTCCACAGCACATCTCTGTCTCATCTCCACAGCACACCTCTGTCTCCTCTCCACAGCACATCTCTGTTTCCTCTCCACAGCACATCTCTGTCTCCTCTCCACAGCACATCTCTGTCTCCTCTCCACAGCACATCTCTGTCTCCTCTCCACAGCACATCTCTGTCTCCTCTCCACAGCACATCTCCGTCTCCTCTCCACAGCACACCTCTGTCTCCTCTCCACAGCACACCTCTGTCTCATCTCCACAGCACATCTCTGTCTCCTCTCCACAGCACACCTCTGTCTCCTCTCCACAGCACACCTCTGTCTCATCTCCACAGCACACCTCTGTCTCATCTCCACAGCACATCTCTGTCTCCTCTCCACAGCACACCTCTGTCTCATCTCCACAGCACATCTCTGTCTCCTCTCCACAGCACACCTCTGTCTCCTCTCCACAGCACACAGGGAGACAGTGGAGAGAGAGGTGAGAGAGAAAGAGAGAGAGGGAGAGAGCGAGGAGAGAGAGGAGAGACAGAGAGGGAGAGAGGAGAGAGAGAGAAAGAGAGAGAGGGAGAGAGTGAGGAGAGAGAGGAGAAAGAGGGATAGGGAGAGAGAGTGAGGAGAGAGGAGAGAGAGGGATAGGGAGAGAGAGGAGAGAGTGAGGAGAGAGAGGAGAGAGAGGGATAGGGAGAGAGAGGAGAGAGTGAGGAGAGAGAGGAGAGAGAGGAGAGAGAGAAAGAGAGAGAGGGAGAGAGCGAGGAGAGAGAGGGATAGAGAAAGAGGGAGAGCGATATACTGTAGCCTCCCAACCCCTCTATGCCATCGCAGCATGATGGATTACTTTCTCTTCTTCTCTCCTGTGTTGTCATCTCCACAGCCATGTGCTTTTACTGCTGAGTACTGTTACACCATCCACTCTACAGACAGCTAGAGCAGCAACAGTGCAGCGAGCAGTGCAACCAGGCCTTAGATCCCATCCTGTAAGAGTACAGCTTTGGTATGCTGATAAAGACATCACAGCTGGGTTCTACTAAAGCATAGGAAGCCCTAAAGCTTTCATTCTAGCACCAACCAGAACTTCACCAGTTCAGCACACATAAAGCCAGGCATAACATCCCATCCTTTAAGAGGACAGTGTAATGGCTTTTGGGCTCCCGAGTGGCGCAGCAGTTTAAAGGCACTGCATCTCAGTACTAGAGGCTTCACTACAGACCCTGGTTCAATTCCAGGCTGTATCACAACCGGCTGTGATAGGGAGTCCCATAGGGTGGTGCACAATTGGCCCAGTTAGGGTTTGGCCGGGGTAGGCCGTCATTGTAAATAAGAATTTGTTCTTAACTGACTTGCCTACTTAAATAAAGGTTAAATATATTTTTATTTTTATTATTTTAAAGAATAGAAGTTTAACTCCAGAAATTGACCACATGTCTGTGGTCCATATTGATTCTTGTTGAGCGGTTTAAACCATCACTCTGGGGTTCTTGTTGAGCGGTTTAAACCATCACTCTGGGGTTCTTGTTGAGCGGTTTAAACCATCACTCTGGGGTTCTTGTTGAGCGGTTTAAACCATCACTCTGGGGTTCTTGTTGAGCGGTTTAAACCATCACTCTGGGGTTCTTGTTGAGCGGTTTAAACCATCACTCTGGGGTTCTTGTTGAGCGGTTTAAACCATCACTCTGGGGTTCTTGTTGAGCGGTTTAAACCATCACTCTGGGGTTCTTGTTGAACGGTTTAAACCATCACTCTGGGGTTCTTGTTGAGCGGTTTAAACCATCACTCTGGGGTTCTTGTTGAGCGGTTTAAACCATCACTCTGGGGTTCTTGTTGAGCGGTTTAAACCATCACTCTGGGGTTCTTGTTGAGCGGTTTAAACCATCACTTTGGGGTTCTTGTTGAGCGGTTTAAACCATCACTCTGGGATTCTTGTTGAGCGGTTTATACCATCACTCTGGGGTTCTTGTTGAGCGGTTTAAACCATCACTCTGGGGTTCTTGTTGAGCGGTTTAAACCATCACTCTGGGGTTCTGGGGTTTAAACCATCACTCTGGGGTTCTTGTTGAGTGGTTTAAACCATCACTCTGGGGTTCTTGTTGAGCGGTTTAAACCATCACTCTGGGGTTCTTGTTGAGCGGTTTAAACCATCACTCTGGGGTTCTTGTTGAGCGGTTTAAACCATCACTCTGGGGTTCTTGTTGAGCGGTTTAAACCATCACTCTGGGGTTCTTGTTGAGCGGTTTAAACCATCACTCTGGGGTTCTTGTTGAGCGGTTTAAACCATCACTCTGGGGTTCTTGTTGAGCGGTTTAAACCATCACTCTGGGGTTCTTGTTGAGCGGTTTAAACCATCACTCTGGGGTTCTTGTTGAGCGGTTTAAACCATCACTCTGGGGTTCTTGTTGAGCGGTTTAAACCATCACTCTGGGGTTCTTGTTGAGCGGTTTAAACCATCACTCTGGGGTTCTTGTTGAGCGGTTTAAACCATCACTCTGGGGTTCTTGTTGAGCGGTTTAAACCATCACTCTGGGTTCTTGTTGAAACCATCACTCTGGGGTTCTTGTTGAGCGGTTTAAACCATCACTCTGGGGTTCTTGTTGAGCGGTTTAAACCATCACTCTGGGGTTCTTGTTGAGTGGTTTAAACCATCACTCTGGGGTTCTTGTTGAGCGGTTTAAACCATCACTCTGGGGTTCTTGTTGAGCGGTTTAAACCATCACTCTGGGGTTCTTGTTGAGT
Organism: Oncorhynchus nerka; assembly: GCF_034236695.1. NCBI lineage: Eukaryota > Metazoa > Chordata > Actinopteri > Salmoniformes > Salmonidae > Oncorhynchus > Oncorhynchus nerka. The sequence goes on along the minus strand of NC_088400.1, from coordinate 19,292,158 downwards.
GGTTTAAACCATCACTCTGGGATTCTTGTTGAGCGGTTTATACCATCACTCTGGGGTTCTTGTTGAGCGGTTTAAACCATCACTCTGGGGTTCTTGTTGAGCGGTTTAAACCATCACTCTGGGGTTCTTGTTGAGCGGTTTAAACCATCACTCTGGGGTTCTTGTTGAGTGGTTTAAACCATCACTCTGGGGTTCTTGTTGAGCGGTTTAAACCATCACTCTGGGGTTCTTGTTGAGCGGTTTAAACCATCACTCTGGGGTTCTTGTTGAGTGGTTTAAACCATCACTCTGGGGTTGTGGTCAGATATATACGGCAGTATAATAACACAGAGCAAATGTTTTCTATCACTAAAACCTCCTTCACTGTGACATTTGAGATCTTTCAAACTCACAATGCTTGTGTTTAGACTACGTCAACACCTGAGTATGTTAACTCCAAATCAAATGTATTTATAAAGCCCTTCTTACATCAGCTGATATCTCAAAGTGCTGTACAGAAACCCAGCCTAAAACCCCAAACAGCAAACAATGCAGGTGTAGAAGAAACTGTCCCTGATCTGGGCTTATCTTTCTCTGTGTGTTACGAATGGATGTCACACACACAGACACACACACACACACACACACACACACACACACACACACACACACACACACACACACACACACACACACACACACACACACACACAATAAGTCATCCACTGTAAAGAAGAAAAGAAGGCCATTATTAATGAACTCCATTTGCGTCTTCCTGAATGGAGGTTCATATTGTCTCGGTCCTTCAGAGGAAATATTTGCGGCTGCCGCGTGTCACCATGTTAGAGACTAACGTAATTACCATCCATTATGTGTCATTATTTTAAAGTAAGAAGCAAAGTGTTCGACTGTGTCACAGGCTGGTCCATGATTGTGTCAGCGACTGTGACAGAACAACAATCTATTGAATCTAAGAAATGAAAGACTCTGGCAGCCTTCTGTGGTTTTATATTTGTGTTGACTTCCCCTTACCGTCACATACTGGAGCACGGAGGAATTAGCATTGTATTAACCAGGAAATGACATCCTGTCATGTTGGAGTTATACCCTGCAGTTTACTTGTCTTCTCTTCTTCGTGGTTTTATCCTGTACCTTCAGGGGTTTGTAACAACGGCCCTTCACGTAATTGGGGACAAAAATTAGATGTTTCTGCTGTGTTTGTTTTTACCTTGTTTGATTCCACTTGGGAAACTTTAGTTTGACGTATCCCTGTTTGCTCTTGGTTATTGACACTCAGTGTTAGTGGTTTGTGCTCACAGAATGTAAACAGTTTGAATACAAATTGAGGCCTAGATTCAATTAGTTCAAGCGTTAACCAACGATAGCAGACACCAGCATAGCAGATGTATTGGAGGTGTCGGAGGTGGATCTGTCAAATTGGTGAGCAGCTGCTCTTGTGATCATTGTCACAAAGCCACAACCACGCCACTCCTGTTAGAAATTCAGAAAGAGAAACGTAAAAAAAAAATCACAATACAAAATAATAAGGATTTGTATCATCCTAATCTAGATGTAGATTACATCTCACATACCAGTGTTCAAACTTGTAAACAATGCTACATAGGATTTGTATCATCCTAATCTAGATGTAGATTACATCTCACATACCAGTGTTCAAACTTGTAAACAATGCTACATAGGATTTCTGTTTATGCGACTCTTTGCTTAAGGTATAATGATTAAACACCTCCCTCTGCAACTGGATCCTGGACATCCTGACCGCCGCCCCCAGGTGGTGAGGGTAGGCAACAAAACGTCTGCAACTGGATCCTGGACATCCTGACCGCCGCCCCCAGGTGGTGAGGGTAGGCAACAAAACGTCTGCAACTGGATCCTGGACATCCTGACCGCCGCCCCCAGGTGGTGAGGGTAGGCAACAAAAAAACGTCTGCAACTGGATCCTGGACATCCTGACCGCCGCCCCCAGGTGGTGAGGGTAGGCAACAAAACGTCTGCAACTGGATCCTGGACATCCTGACCGCCGCCCCCAGGTGGTGAGGGTAGGCAACAAAACGTCTGCAACTGGATCCTGGACATCCTGACCGCCGCCCCCAGGTGGTGAGGGTAGGCAACAAAACGTCTGCAACTGGATCCTGGACATCCTGACCGCCGCCCCCAGGTGGTGAGGGTAGGCAACAAAACATCTGCAACTGGATCCTGGACATCCTGACCGCCGCAACCAGGTGGTGAGGGTAGGCAACAAAACGTCTGCAACTGGATCCTGGACATCCTGACCGCCGCCCCCAGGTGGTGAGGGTAGGCAACAAAACGTCTGCAACTGGATCCTGGACATCCTGACCGCCGCCCCCAGGTGGTGAGGGTAGGCAACAAAACGTCTGCAACTGGATCCTGGACATCCTGACCGCCGCCCCCAGGTGGTGAGGGTAGGCAACAAAACGTCTGCAACTGGATCCTGGACATCCTGACCGCCGCCCCAGGTGGTGAGGGTAGGCAACAAAACGTCTGCAACTGGATCCTGACATCCTGACATCCTGACCGACCGCCGCCCCCTGGCAACAAAACATCTGCAACCGCCCCCAGGTGGTGAGGGTAGGCAACAACACGTCTGCAACTGGATCCTGGACATCCTGACCGCCGCCCCCAGGTGGTGAGGGTAGGCAACAAAACATCTGCAACTGGATCCTGGACATCCTGACCGCCGCAACCAGGTGGTGAGGGTAGGCAACAAAACGTCTGCAACTGGATCCTGGACATCCTGACCGCCGCCCCCAGGTGGTGAGGGTAGGCAACAAAACGTCTGCAACTGGATCCTGGACATGCTGACCGCCGCCCCCAGGTGGTGAGGGTAGGCAACAACACATCTGCAACTGGATCCTGGACATCCTGACCGCCGCCCCCAGGTGGTGAGGGTAGGCAACAAAACGTCTTCAACTGGATCTTGGACATCCTGACCGCCGCCCCCAGGTTGTGAGGGTAGGCAACAAAACGTCTTCAACTGGATCCTGGACATCCTGACCGCCGCACCCAGGTGGTGAGGGTAGGCAACAAAACGTCTGCAACTGGATCCTGGACATCCTGACCGCCGCACCCAGGTGGTGAGGGTAGGCAACAACACGTCTGCAACTGGATCCTGGACATCCTGACCGCCGCCCCCAGGTGGTGAGGGTAGGCAACAAAACATCTGCAACTGGATCCTGGACATCCTGACCGCCGCAACCAGGTGGTGAGGGTAGGCAACAAAACATCTGCAACTGGATCCTGGACATCCTGACCGCCGCCCCCAGGTGGTGAGGGTAGGCAACAAAACGTCTGCAACTGGATCCTGGACATCCTGACCGCCGCCCCCAGGTGGTGAGGGTAGGCAACAAAACGTCTGCAACTGGATCCTGGACATCCTGACCGCCGCCCCCAGGTGGTGAGGGTAGGCAACAAAACGTCTGCAACTGGATCCTGGACATCCTGACCTGACCGCCCCCAGGTGGTGAGGGTAGGCAACAACACGTCTGCAACTGGATCCTGGACATCCTGACCGCCGCCCCCCAGGTGGTGAGGGTAGGCAACAAAACATCTGCAACTGGATCCTGGACATCCTGACCGCCGCAACCAGGTGGTGAGGGTAGGCAACAAAACGTCTGCAACTGGATCCTGGACATCCTGACCGCCCCCAGGTGGTGAGGGTAGGCAACAAAACGTCTGCAACTGAATCCTGGACATGCTGACCGCCGCCCCCAGGTGGTGAGGGTAGGCAACAAAACGTCTGCAACTGAATCCTGGACATCCTGACCGCCGCCCCCAGGTGGTGAGGGTAGGCAACAAAACGTCTTCAACTGGATCTTGGACATCCTGACCGCCGCCCCCAGGTGGTGAGGGTAGGCAACAAAACGTCTGCAACTGGATCCTGGACATCCTGACCGCCGCCCCCAGGTGGTGAGGGTAGGCAACAAAACGTCTGCAACTGGATCCTGGACATCCTGACCGCCGCCCCCAGGTGGTGAGGGTAGGCAACAACACGTCTGCAACTGGATCCTGGACATCCTGACCGCCGCCCCCAGGTGGTGAGGGTAGGCAACAAAACATCTGCAACTGGATCCTGGACATCCTGACCGCCGCAACCAGGTGGTGAGGGTAGGCAACAAAACGTCTGCAACTGGATCCTGGACATCCTGACCGCCGCCCCCAGGTGGTGAGGGTAGGCAACAAAACGTCTGCAACTGGATCCTGGACATGCTGACCGCCGCCCCCAGGTGGTGAGGGTAGGCAACAACACATCTGCAACTGGATCCTGGACATCCTGACCGCCGCCCCCAGGTGGTGAGGGTAGGCAACAAAACGTCTTCAACTGGATCTTGGACATCCTGACCGCCGCCCCCAGGTTGTGAGGGTAGGCAACAAAACGTCTTCAACTGGATCCTGGACATCCTGACCGCCGCACCCAGGTGGTGAGGGTAGGCAACAAAACGTCTGCAACTGGATCCTGGACATCCTGACCGCCGCACCCAGGTGGTGAGGGTAGGCAACAACACGTCTGCAACTGGATCCTGGACATCCTGAGGCCCCCAGGTGGTGAGGGTAGGCAACAAAACGTCTGCAACTGGATCTTGGACATCCTGACCGCCGCAACCAGGTGGTGAGGGTAGGCAACAAAACATCTGCAACTGGATCCTGGACATCCTGACCGCCGCCCCCAGGTGGTGAGGGTAGGCAACAAAACGTCTGCAACTGGATCCTGGACATCCTGACCGCCGCCCCCAGGTGGTGAGGGTAGGCAACAAACGTCTGCAACTGGATCCTGGACATCCTGACCGCCGCCCCAGGTGGTGAGGGTAGGGCAACAAAACGTCTGCAACTGGATCCTGGACATCCTGACCGCCGCCCCCAGGTGGTGAGGGTAGGCAACAAACGTCTGCAACTGGATCCTGGACATCCTGACCGCCGCCCCAGGTGGTGAGGGTAGGCAACAAAAACATCTGCAACTGGAGGGTAGGCAACAAACCTGGATCCTGGACATCCTGACCGCCGCAACCAGGTGGTGAGGGTAGGCAACAAAAACGTCTGCAACCAGGTGGTGAGGGGTGAGGCAACAAAACGTCTGCAACTGGATCCTGGACATCCTGACCGCCGCCCCCAGGTGGTGAGGGTAGGCAACAAAACGTCTGCAACTGAATCCTGGACATCCATGCTGACCGCCGCCCCAGGTGGTGAGGGTAGGCAACAAAACGTCTGCAACTGGATCCTGGACATCCTGACCGCCGCCCCCAGGTGGTGAGGGTAGGCAACAAAACGTCTGCAACTGGATCCTGGACATCCTGACCGCCCCCAGGTGGTGAGGGTAGGCAACAAAACGTCTGCAACTGGATCCTGGACATCCTGACCGCCCCCCCCAGGTGGTGAGGGTAGGCAACAAAACGCCTGCAACGTCCCCAGGTGGTGAGGTGGGGTAGGCAACAAAACGTCTGCAACTGGATCCTGGACATCCTGACCGCCGCCCCCAGGTGGTGAGGGTAGGCAACAACACGTCTGCAACTGGATCCTGGACATGCCGATCCAGGTGGTGAGGGTAGGCAACAAAACGTCTGCAACCCAGGTGGTGAGGGTAGGCAACAAAACATCTGCAACTGGATCCTGGACATCCTGACCGCCGCCCCCAGGTGGTGAGGGTAGGCAACAAAACGTCTGCAACTGGATCCTGGACATCCTGACCGCCGCCCCCAGGTGGTGAGGGTAGGCAACAAAACGTCTGCAACTGGATCCTGGACATCCTGACCGCCGCCCCCAGGTGGTGAGGGTAGGCAACAAAACGTCTGCAACTGGATCCTGGACATCCTGACCGCCGCCCCAGGTGGTGAGGGTAGGCAACAACACGTCTGCAACTGGATCCTGACATCCTGACCGCCGCCCCCCTGGCAACAAAACATCTCAACTGGATCCTGGACATCCTGACCGCCGCAACCAGGTGGTGAGGGTAGGCAACAAAACGTCTGCAACTGGATCCTGGACATCCTGACCGCCGCCCCCAGGTGGTGAGGGTGAGGGTAGCAACAAAACGTCTGCAACTGGATCCTGGACATGATCCTGGACATCTGACCGCTGCAACTGGATCCCCCAGGTGGTGAGGGTAGGCAACAAAACGTCTGCAACTGGATCCTGGACATCCTGACCGCCGCCCCAGGTGGTGAGGGTAGGCAACAAAAAACATCCTGGACCGCCGCCCCCTGCACCGCCGCCCCCAGGTGGTGCAACAAAAAATCCTGCAACTGGACATCCTGGACATCCTGGACATCCTGACCGCCCCCAGGTGGTGAGGGTAGGCAACAAAACGTCTGCAACTGGATCCTGGACATCCTGACCGCCGCCCCCAGGTGGTGAGGGTAGGCAACAAAACGTCTGCAACTGGATCCTGGACATCCTGACCGCCGCGCCCCCAGGTGGTGAGGGTAGGCAACAAAACGTCTGCAACTGGATCCTGGACATCCTGACCGCCGCCCCCAGGTGGTGAGGGTAGGCAACAACAACGTCTGCAACTGGATCCTGGACATCCTGACCGCCGCCCCCAGGTGGTGAGGGTAGGCAACAAAACATCTGCAACTGGATCCTGGACATCCTGACCGCCGATCCAACCAGGTGGTGAGGGTAGGCAACAAAACGTCTGCAACTGAATCCTGGACATCCTGACCGCCGCCCCCTGGCAACAAAACGTCTCAACTGATCCTGGACATCCTGACCGCCGCCCCAGGTGGTGAGGGTAGGCAACAAAACGTCTCAACTGGATCTTGGACATCCTGACCGCCGCCCCCAGGTGGTGAGGGTAGGCAACAAAACGTCTGCAACTGGATCCTGGACATCCTGACCGCCGCCCCCATCCTGACCGCCGCCCCCAGGTGTGGTGAGGGTAGGCAACAAAACGTCTGCAACTGGATCCTGGACATCCTGACCGCCGCCCCCAGGTGGTGAGGGTAGGCAACAAACGTCTGCAACTGGATCCTGGACATCCTCACCGCCCCAGGTGGTGAGGGTCCTGACATCCTGGACATCCTGACCGCCCCAGGTGGTGAGGGTAGGCAACAAAACATCTGCAACTGGATCCTGGACATCCTGACCGCCGCCCCCAGGTGGTGAGGGTAGGGCAACAAAACGTCTTCAACTGGATCCTGGACATCCTGACCGCCGCCCCAGGTGGTGAGGGTAGGCAACAAAACGTCTGCACTGGACTGGATGCCGCCCCCTGGCAACAAAATCAACTGGATCCTGGACATCCTGACCGCCGCCCCCAGGTGGTGAGGGTAGGCAACAAACGTCTGCAACTGGATCCTGGACATCCTGACCGCGCCCCCAGGTGGTGAGGGTAGGCAACAAAACGTCTGCAACTGGATCCTGGACATCCTGACCGCCGCCCCCAGGTGGTGAGGGTAGGCAACAAAACGTCTGCAACTGGATCCTGGACATCCTGACCGCCGCCCCCAGGTGGTGAGGGTAGGCAACAAAACGTCTGCAACTGGATCCTGGACATCCTGACCGCCGCCCCAGGTGGTGAGGGTAGGCAACAAACGCCTGCAACTGGATCCTGGTCTAGGCAAACTGGATCCTGGACAAAACGTCTGCAACTGGATCCTGGACATCCTGACCGCCGCCCCCAGGTGGTGAGGGTAGGCAACAAAACGTCTGCAACTGGATCCTGGACATCCTCCTGCAACAAAACGTCTGCAACTGGATCCTGGACATCCTGACCGCCGCCCCCAGGTGGTGCGTGTTTAGTCTCCTCCTGCACTTCCTCTTCACCCACGACTGCATGACCAAACACGACTCCAACACCATCTGTCACGGATAGCTAGGAGTGGTGGGTGTGGAGTCAGGCGCAGAGAGCAATGCTTCCAATGCATACGTTTATTAAGCTGGGTCTAGCCAACAAACAGGCACAATGACCAATGAACAGGTATGTCCCCAAAACCAGGGAAAATAACAGACAGCAAAATACGTAACCAAAACAATTTCACCACTGACAGTAGGAATAAACCTGCACAAAAGCAGGCGGGCCCTGGAGGTTTAAATAGACCATAATTAACAACAAATCGGTGGCAGCTAGTAGACCGGTGACGACGGCCGCCGAGCGCCGCCTGAACAGGGAGAGGAGCCACTTTCGGTGGAAGTCGTGACACCATCGTTAAGTTTGCTGATGACACAAATGTGGTAGGCCTGATTAATGACAACAATGAGACAGCCTATAGGGAGGAGGTCTGAGACCTGTGTGGAGCCAGGACAACAACCTCTCCCCCGCTGTGCGGTGGCATCCCTGCCTGGTATGGCAACTGCTTGGTATCTGACCGCAAGGCGCCACAGAGTGTAATGCGTATGGCCCGGTACATCACTGGGGTCAAGCTTCCTGCCATCCAGGACCTATATACTAGGTGGTGGCAGAGGAAATTCCCCAAAATTGTCAAAGACTACAGTCATCCAAGTCACAGACTGTTCTCTCTGTTCCCGCACGGCAAGCGGTAGCGGAACGCCAAGACCAAAAGGCTCCTTACACTTAACAGCTTCTACCTCCAAGACATAAGACTGCTGAACAATGAATCCAGTGGCCACCCGGACTATTTACATTTACCCCATCCATTTGTATTTTACACTGCTGCTACTCACTGTTTATTATCTATGCATAGTCACTTCACTCCTACCTACATGTACACTGCTGCTACTCACTGTTTATTATCTATGCATAGTCACTTCACCCCTACCTACATGTACACTGCTGCTACTCACTGTTTATTATCTATGCATAGTCACTTCACCCCTACCTACATGTACACTGCTGCTACTCACTGTTATTATCTATGCATAGTCACTTCACCCCTACCTACATGTACACTGCTGCTACTCACTGTTTATTATCTATGCATAGTCACTTCACCCCTACCTACATGTACACTGCTGCTACTCACTGTTATTATCTATGCATAGTCACTTCACCCCTACCTACATGACACTGCTGCTACTCACTGTTTATTATCTATGCATAGTCACTTCACCCCTACCTACATGTACACTGCTGCTACTCACTGTTTATTATCTATGCATAGTCACTTCACCCCTACCTACATGTACACTGCTGCTACTCTCTGTTTATTATCTATGCATAGTCACTTCACCCCTACCTACATGTACACTGCTGCTACTCACTGTTTATTATCTATGCATAGTCACTTCACCCCTACCTACATGTACAAATTACTTCAATTGACCTGTACCCCCGCACATTGACTCGGTACCGGTACCCCCTGTATATAGCCTCGTTATTGTTATTTTAATGTGTTACTTTTTATAATTTTTTTATTGTGTTTATTTGGTAAATATTTTCTTAACTCTTTCTAGAACTGCATTGTTGGTTAAGTGCTTATAATTAAACATTTCACGGTAAGGTCTACACCTATTGTATTCAGTGCATGTGACAGTTTGATTTGATTTGATCTTCACAGGGTGGTGAAAGTGCAAGTTGACCTTGACGCTCCTTTCCAATAAATATTGATGGTCTTAATCTGGTGAAAAAATGGTTTATGCTTTACTGCCGTTTGACAAATGTGCTCTGCTCTTATCCATAATAATGTCCTCATGTAGACTAGCCTACCCTCACAGCCTACAAGCACTGCATCGGCGAGCTGTTGCTAGTGAGCATGTCAAGATCAGTGTAGGCAAATCTGCTATACTCCATGGGTTCTCCTCTTCAAATCCATATCTTCTCCTCTTCCACTCCATCTCTTCTCCTCTTCCACTCCATCTCTTCTCTTCTCCTCTTCCACTCCATCTCTTCTCTTCTCCTCTTCCACTCCATCTCTTCTCCTCTTCCACTCCATGTCTTCTCCTCTTCCACTACATATCTTCTCATCTTCCACTCCACTCCATCTCTTCTCTTCTCCTCTTCCACTCATTCTCTTCTCCTCTTCCACACATTCTCTTCTCCTCTTCCACTCCATCTCTTCTCTTCTCCCACTCATTCTCTTCTCCTCTTCCACACATTCTCTTCTCCTCTTCCACTCCATCTCTTCTCCTCTTCCACTCCATCTCTTCTCCTCTTCCACTACATATCTTCTCATCTTCCACTCCATCTCTTCTCTTCTCCTCTTCCACTCCATCTCTTCTCCTCTTCCACTCCATATCTTCTCCTCTTCCACTCCATCTCTTCTCCTCTTCCACTCCATCTCTTCTCCTCTTCCACTCATTCTCTTCTCCTCTTCCACTCCATCTCTTCTCCTCTTCCACTCCATCTCTTCTCATCTTCCACTCCATCTCTTCTCTTCTCCTCCTCTCTTCTCCCTCTTTTTTTTCTTCTCAGTCTCCCCTTGTTTATGTAGAGACCCTGTGCTACTTTCAGTGTTTGTGTCTGTGTTCTAACTTAACAAAATGTTTTTAAGAAACTTAAAGATAATCAAGTGTATTGCAAGAGCATGAAGATGTCATGAAACAGATGACAATTTAGAGTGTTACTGTGTTCAAGTAAATACAAGTATCAGCAGATAGATTCCCCCATAACCCTACTGTCTTGGTTAGTATTTAGTATTGTATTAGGATGCATTGTGATGTGATGTGCTGGTCCTTGTGATTTTCAACTAGTTTAGCTGTTTGTTTAAAGCAAAATGACTGATACGTATTGGCTCCTAATTAGCTATTACCACAACCTGGCTGCAAGGAATGAGTAAATCAATGCTTATTTCTCTTTAAAGCGAAACTTAAAGTAGAAAAGGGAAAATGGAGGAGGGGGAGAGAGAGAGAGGGATAAAGGAGAGAGAGAATATAGGCTTTGGAGCCATTTACACACCAGTGAGAAATACGGCCTACAATTGCATCTGAATAGAATTAGCTGGGAATGGAAGTGTAGAGGCAGTCTGGCTTTGAGATAAGCATCAGACTTACTGTAATATCTATCACAGGCGGAGGGGGAATACTGTTGCATTGGAGATTAATGAGGCTTTATACAGTATGTGTGTGTGTGTATCTACTCGGTGTGTCCCCTTTGCATTTATATCTTCCAGGAAACGTTTCCAGACGCTAAGACATTTATATGTTTTCATTTTAGACACACTATACCGCACAATAATTGATTGCTGCAGCTGGTGTTCAAAAACCGTTCATACACGTTACCATCTAGTGGTCAGATTTATACAAACAGAGTGGAGTGGGAGTCTCTGTTTGGTGGTCTATCGAGACCACCATAATGTGTGTGAGACAGAGAGAGAAGAGAGAGTGTGTGTGGTGTGTGTGTTGTTTTGTCAATCTCTTGTTCACACAGATTGCTTAGTCTGTCATCAATTTCACAAATTGTGTATACACACACACACTTCTCCACTCCCTCTCCATTTGCCTATTTGCTTTTCCTTCTTTTATCAAAAATGAAAAATGGGAGTACCTTTGCTGTCCTATTGATTGCCTGCTTTTATGGAATGACATCTTTGGAGCAGGTCAAGCACGGCTCATAGCAGGGCTCATAGCAGGGCTCAGTGCAGGGCTCAGTGCAGGGCTCATAGCAGGGCTCATAGCAGGGCTCATTGCAGGGCTCATAGCAGGGCTCATAGCAGGGCTCAGTGCAGGGCTCAGTGCAGGGCTCATAGCAGGGCTCATAGCAGGGCTCATAGCAGGGCTCAGTGCAGGGCTCATAGCAGGGCTCAGTGCAGGGCTCATAGCAGGGCTCAGTGCAGGGCTCAGTGCAGGGCTCATAGCAGGGCTCAGTGCAGGGCTCATTGCAGGGCTTATGGCAGGGCTCAGTGCAGGGCTCATAGCAGGGCTCATTGCAGGGCTCATTGCAGGGCTCATAGCAGGGCTCATAGCAGGGCTCAGTGCAGGGCTCAGTGCAGGGCTCAGTGCAGGGCTCATTGCAGGGCTCAGTGCAGGGCTCATTGTAGGGCTCAGTGCAGGGCTCAGTGCAGGGCTCAGTGCAGGGCTCATTGCAGGGCTCATAGCAGGGCTCATTGCAGGGCTCATAGCAGGGCTCAGTGCAGGGCTCATTGCAGGGCTCATAGCAGGGCTTATTGCAGGGCTCATTTCAGGGCTAATTGCAGGGCTCATTGCAGGGCTCAGTGCAGGGCTCATTGCAGGGCTTATGGCAGGGCTCAGTGCAGGGCTCATAGCAGGGCTCATTGCAGGGCTCATTGCAGGGCTCATAGCAGGGCTCATAGCAGGGCTCAGTGCAGGGCTCATAGCAGGGCTCAGTGTAGGGCTCATTGCAGGGCTCATTGCAGGGCTCATAGCAGGGCTCATAGCAGGGCTCAGTGCAGGGCTCAGTGCAGGGCTCATTGCAGGGCTCATTGCAGGGCTTATTGCAGGGCTCATAGCAGGGCTCATTGCAGGGCTCATTGCAGGGCTCATTGCAGGGCTTATTGCATGGCTCATTGCAGGGCTCATTGCAGGGCTCATTGCAGGGCTCATTGCAGGGCTCATAGCAGGGCTCATAGCAGGGCTCAGTGCAGGGCTCATAGCAGGGCTCAGTGCAGGGCTCAGTGCAGGGCTCAGTGCAGGGCTCAGTGCAGGGCTCATTGCAGGGCTCAGTGCAGGGCTCATTGCAGGGCTCAGTGCAGGGCTCAGTGCAGGGCTCAGTGCAGGGCTCATTGCAGGGCTTATTGCATGGCTCATTGCAGGGCTCATTGCAGGGCTCATTGCAGGGCTCATTGCAGGGCTCATAGCAGGGCTCATAGCAGGGCTCAGTGCAGGGCTCATAGCAGGGCTCAGTGCAGGGCTCATTGCAGGGCTCATTGCAGGGCTCATAGCAGGGCTCATAGCAGGGCTCAGTGCAGGGCTCAGTGCAGGGCTCATTGCAGGGCTCATTGCTGGGCTCATAGCAGGGCTCATTGCAGGGCTCATTGCAGGGCTCATTGCAGGGCTTATTGCATGGCTCATTGCAGGGCTCATTGCAGGGCTCATTGCAGGGCTCATAGCAGGGCTCATAGCAGGGCTCAGTGCAGGGCTCATAGCAGGGCTCAGTGCAGGGCTCAGTGCAGGGCTCAGTGCAGGGCTCAGTGCAGGGCTCAGTGCAGGGCTCATTGCAGGGCTCAGTGCAGGGCTCAGTGCAGGGCTCAGTGCAGGGCTCATTGCAGGGCTCATAGCAGGGCTCATTGCAGGGCTCATAGCAGGGCTCAGTGCAGGGCTCATTGCAGGGCTCATACCAGGGCTTATTGCAGGGCTCATTGCAGGGCTCATTGCAGGGCTCATTGCAGGGCTCATAGCAGGGCTCAGTGCAGGGCTCATTGCAGGGCTTATTGCAGGGCTCATAGCAGGGCTCAGTGCAGGGCTCATTGCAGGGCTTATGGCAGGGCTCAGTGCAGGGCTCATAGCAGGGCTCATTGCAGGGCTCATTGCAGGGCTCATAGCAGGGCTCATAGCAGGGCTCAGTGCAGGGCTCAGTGCAGGGCTCATTGCAGGGCTCATTGCAGGGCTTATTGCAGGGCTCATAGCAGGGCTCATTGCAGGGCTCATTGCAGGGCTCATTGCAGGGCTTATTGCATGGCTCATTGCAGGGCTCATTGCAGGGCTCATTGCAGGGCTCATAGCAGGGCTCAGAGAGAAGACAGATAGCCATATCTGGCTAAATGAGAACAAGAGAAAGCACAATCCACATTGAGCCAGTTAGAGCCCCTTAGACAGATTGGGCTAAAGCCACCTGAGGGCCAAGTACTGATGGAAGCCGCCACACTCTGCTCCCGACAGGAAATAGAGGGCAGAAAAACCCAATGCTCTAATTGGAGGGACAGGGCAGGAAGTATATTCTGCTTGGAGGGAGAGGGTATTAAATATGCTCTGATTGGAGGGATGGGAAAGTGTACACAGGCAGTTTGAGGAAACATATATTTGTGTGTCTCCAGAGAAAGATGGAACTTTGTGGTCGGCACACACACACACACACACACACACACACACACACACACACACACACACACACACACACACACACACACACACACACACACACACACACACACACACACACACTAAGTGCAGCCGATGTGGCGTACACCACAGTTTTGGACATTAGCTAATCAAGTGTGTTGGTAGGGTGTGTTTTAGGAGTGTGTGTTCTATGGTTCCTTTGTGTATGTGTGTGTGTGCGTGTGTGTGCGTGCATGCATGCGGTGTGTGTGTGTGTGTGCGTTGAGAGGCGGTAATTGGCAGGGCGTGTTTTAGAAGTGTTAGGGTAATGGCAAGGTGCTCCATTATCAGAATAAGACATATGGAAATGGTTCTCACTTAAGCACCTTAGCCACTTCCACACCGCTACGATGAAAACATCAACTAATATCTAAGGCCTGATACATCCCCAGCTACTTACTGTAGGGGTTGGACGCTCCTGTCTATATTTTTTTAAAATCTATAAAATCATATCTGAAATAACTTTATTTACATTTACATTTAAGTCATTTAGCAGACGCTCTTATCCAGAGCGACTTACAAATTGGTGCATTCACCTTATGACATCCAGTGGAGCAGCCACTTTACAATAGTGCATCTAAATCTTTTAAGGGGGGGGGGGGGTGAGAAGGATTACTTTATCCTATCCTAGGTATTCCTTAAAGAGGTGGGGTTTCAGGTGTCTCCGGAAGGTGGTGATTGACTCCGCTGTCCTGGCGTCGTGAGGGAACTTTATAATTCGTGGTGACTGGCATATGACAAGCAATTGTATACAGGCAATATAGTAATGATGTGATATTGATGTGTAAAGTGTGTAAAAGTATCTAAATCACACTGTGTCCCTCCAGTATCTAAATCACACTGTGTCACTCCAGTATCTAAATCACACTGTTTAACTCCAGTATCTAAATCACACTGTGTCACTCCAGTATCTAAATCACACTGTGTCACTCCAGTATCTAAATCACACTGTGTCACTCCAGTATCTAAATCACACTGTGTCACTCCAGTATCTAAATCACACTGTGTCACTCCAGTATCTAAATCACACTGTGTCACTCCAGTATCTAAATCACACTGTGTCACTCCAGTATCTAAATCACACTGTGTCAATCCAGTATCTAAATCACACTGTGTCACTCCAGTATCTAAATCACACTGTGTCAATCCAGTATCTAAATCACACTGTGTCACTCCAGTATCTAAATCACACTGTGTCAATCCAGTATCTAAATCACACTGTGTCAATCCAGTATCTAAATCACACTGTGTCAATCCAGTATCTAAATCACACTGTGTCAATCCAGTATCTAAATCACACTGTGTCACTCCAGTATCTAAATCATACTGTGTCACTCCAGTATCTAAATCACACTGTGTCACTCCAGTATCACACTAAGCCCAGTCCACAGCCCAGTCCACAGCCCAGTTCACAGCCCAGTTCACAGCCCAGTTCACAGCCCAGTCCACAGCCCAGTTTACAGCCCAGTCCACAGCCCAGTCCACAGCCCAGTTCACAGCCCAGTTCACAGCCCAGTCCACAGCCCAGTTTACAGCCCAGTTTACAGCCCAGTCCACAGCCCAGTCCACAGCCCAGTTCACAGCCCAGTTCACAGCCCAGTTCACAGCCCAGTCCACAGCCCAGTTTACAGCCCAGTCCACAGCCCAGTCCACAGCCCAGTCCACAGCCCAGTCCACAGCCCAGTCCACAGCCCAGTTCACAGCCCAGTCCACAGCCCAGTCCACAGCCCAGTTTACAGCCCAGTCCACAGCCCAGTCCACAGCCCAGTTCACAGCCCAGTTCACAGCCCAGTCCACAGCCCAGTTTACAGCCCAGTCCACAGCCCAGTCCACAGCCCAGTCCACAGCCCAGTCCACAGCCCAGTTCACAGCCCAGTCCACAGCCCAGTCCACAGCCCAGTCCACAGCCCAGTTTACAGCCCAGTCCACAGCCCAGTCCACAGCCCAGTTCACAGCCCAGTCCACAGCCCAGTTTACAGCCCAGTTCACAGCCCAGTCCACAGCCCAGTCCACAGCCCAGTTTACAGCCCAGTCCACAGCCCAGTCCACAGCCCAGTCCACAGCCCAGTTCACAGCCCAGTCCACAGCCCAGTCCACAGCCCAGTCCACAGCCCAGTCCACAGCCCAGTTTACAGCCCAGTCCACAGCCCAGTTTACAGCCCAGTCCACAGCCCAGTCCACAGCCCAGTTCACAGCCCAGTTCACAGCCCAGTCCACAGCGCAGTTTACAGCCCAGTCCACAGCCCAGTCCACAGCCCAGTCCACAGCCCAGTTCACAGCCCAGTCCACAGCCCAGTCCACAGCCCAGTTTACAGCCCAGTCCACAGCCCAGTCCACAGCCCAGTCCACAGCCCAGTCCACAGCCCAGTCCACAGCCCAGTTCACAGCCCAGTCCACAGCCCAGTCCACAGCCCAGTCCACAGCCCAGTCCACAGCCCAGTCCACAGCCCAGTTCACAGCCCAGTCCACAGCCCAGTCCACAGCCCAGTCCACAGCCCAGTCCACAGCCCAGTCCACAGCCCAGTCCACAGCCCAGTCCACAGCCCAGTCCACAGCCCACACACACACAGCCCTGTTTCGAAATCTGTTTAACAGACAATATTCCTCATACTGCTGCAACCTATTTGTCAGGCATTACAGCAACTGCCCCTGGGGACTTGTATTTTTTACAAACTCTCTTTCTCTTTGTTTGATATGATTTGATTCCATGTATTTCCCCCCCTTTTGTAAACCCCTGTTGGGTGGATAAGCCTGTTGGCGATGGGTGGTTATCATATACAGTGCTTTCTGAAAGTACCCCTTGATCACATTTTGTTGTGATTAATTTTAGATTTTTTTGTCACTGACCTACACACAATACCCCATAAACCCAATAATTCCATAAGTGGAATTCTGTTTTTCAGAAATTTTACAAATGAATAAGAAATGAAAAGCTGAAGTGTCTTCAATCAATAAGTAATAACCACTTTGTTAAGGCAAGCCTAAATAGGTTCAGGAGTAAACATTTGCTTAACAAGACACATAATACGTTGCATGGACTCTGTGTGCAATTATAGAGTTTAACATGATTTTGGAATGACTACCTCATCTCTGTACCGCACACATACATATCTGTACGTCCCTCAGTCGAGCAGTGAATTTCAAACACAGATTCAACCACAAAGACCAGGGAGGTTTTCCAATGCCCCACAAAGACCAGGGAGGTTTTCCAATGCCCCACAAATACCAGGGAGGTTTCCCAATGCCCCACAAAGACCAGGGAGGTTTCCCAATACCCCACAAAGACCAGGGAGGTTTTCCAATGCCCCACAAAGACCAGGGAGGTTTTCCAATGCCCCACAAAGACCATTGAAGTTTCCCAATGCCCCACAAAGACCAGTGAGGTTTCTCAATGCCCCACAAATACCAGGGAGGTTTTCCAATGCCCCACAAAGACCAGGGAGGTTTTCCAATGCCCCACAAAGACAAGGGATATTTTCTAATGCCCCACAAAGACCAGAGAGGTTTTCCAATGCCTCACAGAGGCCAGGGAGGTTTTCCAATGCCCCACAAAGACCAGGGAGGTTTTTCCAATGCCTCACAAAGCCCAGGGAGGTTTTCCAATGCCCCACAAAGACCAGGGAGGTTTTCCAATGCCCCACAAAGATCAGGGAGGTTTCCTAATGCCCCACAAAGACCAGGGAGGTTTTCTAATGCCCCACAAAGACCAGGGAGGTTTTCCAATGCCCCACAAAGAAGGGCTCCTATTGGTAGATGGGATGGGAAAAAAGCAGACATTGAATATCCGTTTGAGCATGGTGAAATTATTGATTACACTTTGGATGGTTTATCAATACACCCAGTCACTACAAAGATACAGGCGTCCTTCCTAACTCAGGAAACTGCTCAGGGATTTCACCATGAGGCCAATGGTGACTTTAAAACAGTTACAGAGTTTAATGGTTATGATAGGGGAAAACTGAGGATGGATCAACAACATTGTAGTTACTCCAAAATACTAACTTAATTGACAAAGGGAAAAGAAGGAAGCCTGTACAGAATAAAACATAATCCAAAACATGCATCCTGTTTGCAACAAGGCACTAAAGTAATACTGCAAAAAATGTTAATTAAAAAAAAACTTTTTGTCCTGAATACAAAGTTTTTTATTTGGGGCAAATTCATAACAGCACATCACTGAGTACCACTCCATATTTTCCAGCATAGTGGTGGGTATGGGATTGTATGCAACTGGGGTCTGTTCACTCCAGTAAGACCTCTTTTTACTCAGTCTATATGACTGGTTTTCCCCATCTATAGAATCTGTAGAATCATCTAGGACAGCTGGACTACCAGGTGCATCCACAACTCCAACTTGACCCACAGGCACATAGTCTGTGTCATCTGAATTGGATAGCTCAGATTCTGAGTCAGAGGCACCAATGGCTTCCTCCTCCAGCATCTGTAAAACCATTTTCTTATGAGCCTCCTTATGAAACTCCTTTTACTCAATGAGTTAAAAAAGAGAAGTGAAAACGGTAATTCATGAACATTAACATTAAAGCAAGATATTAAATACATATTTTATTAATGACTTTGATTTTATTGTAGAAAGGTCAGTTTGACAAGTGCAATGCAGTGAATTCCATAGGAAATACAGTTGAAGTCTGGAGTTTACATACACTTAGGTTGGAGTCATTAAAACTCATTTTTCAACCACTCCACAAATTTCTTGTTAATAAACTATAGTTTGGGCAAGTCGTTTAGGACATCTACTTTGTGCATGACACAACAAATTGTTTACAGACAGATTATTTCACTTATAATTCACTGCATCACAATTCCAGTAGGTCAGAAGTTTACATACACTAAGTTGACTGTGCCTTTAAACAGCTTGGAAAATTCCAGAAAATTATGTCATGGCTTTAGAAGCTTCTGATAGGCTAATGGACATAATTTGAGTACCTCATCACTTAGTGCCTCTTTGCTTGACATCATTGGAAAATCTAAAGAAATCAGCCAAGACCTCAGAAAAAAAATTGTGGACCTCCACAAGTCTGGATCATCCTTAGGAGCAATTTCCAAATGCCTGAAGGTACCACGTTCATCTTTACGAACAATAGTACACAAGTTTAAGTACCATGGGACCACGCAGTCGTTATACCGCTCAGGAAGGAGACACGTTCTGTCTCCTAGAGATGAATGTACTTTGGTGAGAAAAGTGCAAATCAATCCCAGAACAACAGCAAAGAATCTTGTGAATATGCTGGAGGAAACAGGTACAAAAGTATATATATCCACAGTAAAACGAGTCCTATATCGACATAACCTGAAAGGTCGCTCAGCAAGGAAAAAGCCACTGCTCCAAAACCGCCATAGAAAAGCCAAACTACGGTTTGCAACTGCACATGGGGACAAAGATCATACTTTTTGGAGAAATGTCCTCTGGTCTGATGAAACAAAAATAGAACTGTTTGGCCACCCATTGAAAAGAGAGTGACCTAAAAAACAACAACATCTGAATGGTTTGTCCTCGGGGTTTCGCCTGCTACATAAGTTCTGTTATACTCACAGACATAATTCAAACTGTTTTAGAAACGTCAGAGTGTTTCTATCCAAATCTACTAATAATATGCATATCGTATCTTCTGGGGATGAGTAGCAGGCAGTTGAATTTGGGCATAATTTGGGCATACTTTTTTGGCATCCCCCCAAAAAAATCCCTATCCTAGAGAAGTTTAACGGGATTGATATGACAACAGCCAGTGAAAGTGTAGAGCGCCAAATTCAAACAGCAGAAATCTCATAATTAAAATTTACACAATTTTAAAGGTAATCTTGTTGTTAATCCCACCAATATGTCCGATTTCAAATAGGCTTTACAGCTTTACAGCGAAAGCACCACAAATGTTCGGTCAGAGCCAAGCCACAGAAAAACACAGCCATTTTTCCAGCCAAAGAGAGGAGTCACAAAAAGCACAAATAGAGATAAAATGAATCACTAACCTTTGATGATCTTCATCAGATGACACTCATAGGACTTCATGTTACACAATGTTTTGTTCGAGTGCATATTTATAGAAAAAAATCTCAGTATACATTGCCGCATTATGTTCACTAGTTCCAAAAACATCCGGTGATATTGCAGAGAGCCACATCATTTTATAGAAATACTCATTATAAATGTTGATGAAAATACAATTGTTAGACATGGACATATAGATACACTTCTCCTTAATGCAACCGCTGTGTCATATTTCAAAAAAGCCTTACGGATAAAGCAAACCATGCAATAATCTGAGTACAGCTTTCAGACAACAAAGCAGCCAAAAAGATATCCGGCATATTGGGTAGTCAACATTAGTCATAAATATCATTATAAATATTCACTTACCTTTGATGATCTTCATCAGAATGCACTCCCAGGAATCCCAGTTCCACATTAAATGTTTGATTTGTTCGATAATGTCCATCATTTTTGTCCGAAGAGATACTTTTGTTAGCACGTTTGGTAAACAAATCCAAAGTCATGAAGTGCGTTTCCTAGTTGCAGACGAAATGTCAAAAAGTTCTGTTACTGTCCGTAGAAACATGTCAAACCATGTATGGAATCAATCTTTAGGATGTTTTTAACATAAAACTTCAATAATATTCCAGCCGGAGAATTCCTTTGTCGTCTGAAAAGCAAAGGAACGCAGCTACCTCTCATGTGAAATGCGCATGACCTGCGCGTGACTGCTGGCAGACCTCTGACTCATTCCTCTCTCATTCGGTCCCACTTCACAGTAGAATCCTCAAACAAGTTTCTAAAGACGGTTGCAATAGCCCACTGTGTATTCAATAGGGGCTGGTTTGAAAATCGACCAACCTCAGATTTCCCACTTCCTGTTTGGATTTCTTCTCAGGTTTTTGCCTGCTATATGAGTTCTGTTATACTCACAGACATCATTCAAACAGTTTTAGAAACTTCAGAGTGTTTTCTATTCAATACTACTATAATAATATGCATATATTAGCAACTGGGACTGAGGAGCAGGCTGTTTACTCTGGGAACCTCTGGGCACCTTTCATCCAGGCTACTCAATACTGCCCCTGTAGCCATAAGAAGTTAAATACCCATATATCTGAACCCAGGTGTGTGTGCCTGGTTAAATACCTGTATATCTGAACTCAGGTGTGTGTGCCTGGTTAAATACCTGTACATATGGACTCAGGTGTGTGCCTGGTTAAATACCTGTATATTTGAACTCAGGTGTGTGTGCCTGGTTAAATACCCGTATATCTGAACTCAGGTGTGTGCCTTGTTAAATACCTGTATATCTGAACTCAGGTGTGTGCCTGGTTAAATACCTGTATATCTGAACTCAGGTGTGTGTGCCTGGTTAAATACCCGTATATATGGACTCAGGTGTGTGCCTGGTTAAATACCCGTATATATGGACTCAGGTGTGTGCCTGGTTAAATACCCGTATATATGGACTCAGGTGTGTGCCTGGTTAAATATCCGTATATATGGACTCAGGTGTGTGCCTGGTTAAATATCTGTATATATGGACTCAGGTGTGTGCCTGGTTAAATACCCGTATATATGGACTCAGGTGTGTGCCTGGTTAAATATCTGTATATATGGACTCAGGTGTGTGCCTGGTTAAATACCCGTATATCAGATCTCAGGTGTGTGACTGGTTAAATACCCGTATATATGGACTCAGGTGTGTGCCTGGTTAAATACCCGTATATATGGACTCAGGTGTGTGCCTGGTTAAATACCCGTATATATGGACTCAGGTGTGTGCCTGGTTAAATACCTGTATATCTGAACTCAGGTGTGTGCCTGGTTAAATACCCGTATATCAGATCTCAGGTGTGTGACTGGTTAAATACCCGTATATATGGACTCAGGTGTGTGCCTGGTTAAATACCTGTATATCTGAACTCAGGTGTGTGCCTGGTTAAATACCCGTATATACGGACTCAGGTGTGTGCCTGGTTAAATACCCGTATATATGGACTCAGGTGTGTGCCTGGTTAAATACCTGTATATCTGAACTCAGGTGTGTTGCAGGTTAAATACCCGTATATCTGAACTCAGGTGTGTGCCTGGTTAAATTCCCGTATATCTGAACTCAGGTGTGTGTGTCAGGTTAAATACCCGTATATATGGATTCAGGTGTGTGCCTGGTTAAATACCTGTATATATGGACTCAGGTGTGTGCCTGGTTAAATATCCGTATATATGGACTCAGGTGTGTGCCTGGTTAAATATCTGTATATATGGACTCAGGTGTGTGCCTGGTTAAATACCCGTATATATGGACTCAGGTGTGTGCCTGGTTAAATACCTGTATATCTGAACTCAGGTGTGTGCCTGGTTAAATACCCGTATATCAGATCTCAGGTGTGTGACTGGTTAAATACCCGTATATATGGACTTAGGTGTGTGCCTGGTTAAATACCCGTATATATGGACTCAGGTGTGTGCCTGGTTAAATACCCGTATATACGGACTCAGGTGTGTGCCTGGTTAAATACCCGTATATATGGACTCAGGTGTGTGCCTGGTTAAATACCTGTATATCTGAACTCAGGTGTGTTGCAGGTTAAATACCCGTATATCTGAACTCAGGTGTGTGCCTGGTTAAATTCCCGTATATCTCAACTCAGGTGTGTGTGTCAGGTTAAATACCCGTATATATGGACTCAGGTGTGTGCCTGGTTAAATACCTGTATATATGGACTCAGGTGTGTGCCTGGTTAAATATCCGTATATATGGACTCAGGTGTGTGCCTGGTTAAATACCCGTATATCAGATCTCAGGTGTGTGCCTGGTTAAATACCCGTATATATGGACTCAGGTGTGTGCCTGGTCAAATACCTGTATATCTGAACTCCGGTCTGAGTGCCTGCAAATGTGTGCTTGACTTGTACACTTACATTCCGTCATGTAGTATAAGAGATATTCTGATACAGGTACAGCGATGTTTCTAACCACTCAGTGAGGAAGAACATAGAAGGGATATTATATAATGATTATAGAGGTTGCTCTTCTTTGACTCCTATCACATACATCACTGGATGTGAACGAAAAGACAGATTCAAATGGCTTGATAAAGAGGTTCAGGAATCATCCAACTGAATATCCTCCTCTCAGCATGAATCTATAAATGAACCATTTAGCATCAGTGACCACCATATCTGCCAAAGCAGCAGATTTATGGCCTTTCTAAAAGAACATCTCCTGGTTTTAATGAAATAAGAAAATGTCCCGAAGTTCCTGCTCGAAGAAATTAATACATGAAATCATATACGAGCACTTCATTACTCAGAGTAATAACTGGTTGTAGTGCAATAGAGGACTGGTCAGATATAGGATATGATCAGGCTTATAGGAGATGCAATATACTCTAAGGGACAATATCGGAGATGACAGGGACACACACGCTGTCACACACACACGCATGCACATGCGTTCCCACTGTAGTACACTGTAGAATTCTAAACTCTAGTATTTAGACCATAATATAATATAGTATTTCTTTATATGAGTAAGCCACATCTCCAAAGCTGTTTTGCCTTTGTATAAAGTGTCAGCTTTTTGCATTGCAGTTATTAAACCATCAGTTAGTTTTAATTGTTTTTAAGCTCCTATGCCGACCTAGCAAACAGAAGTCCCACCGCTCGAATATAAACAAGCTGGGCGATGAATCAACAACCACAAATGACATCCTAAAAACAATAGAGAATATGGAATGCAGACTCTCTACAAGCATTAAACGTTTGTAAGATACCATCACTGAACAAGTGGCTGCTGCATTCAGAGAGAACACGGATCTTATTCGAGAGGAGTTTAAAAAAGACATTGAGTATCTAATCGACCAAGTCGCTAACTTACAGGCATGGAAAACAATCCCTCTCCCACAGTGTCTCTATCGGACTCCGAGGTTAGTGCTCTAGATGCCCAGCGGAAAGTGCCAGAATCCTGCCCCCTGTGCGGACGATGGCACAAATTGCACTGTGCTTAATGAGGTCATCAGAAATCTCCCATACAAAAAAAAACAAGTCAACCTGAACACGGGGAACTGTATTATTAAGATGGGCTGAACATGAACGACATAGTTAGAGCTCCCGAGTGACGCAGCGGTCTAAGGCACTGCATCTCAGTGCAAGAGTCATCACTACAGTCCCTGTTTCGAATCCAGGCTGTGATTGGGAGTCCCATAGGGCAGCGCTCAATTGGTCCAGCTTCGTCCGGGTTTGGCTGGGATAGTCCGTCATTGTAAATGAGAATTTGATCTTAACTGACTTGGTGTGAACTGTTTCCTTTCTGCTGTCACACACACTATCACACAATGACAGACCAGGAGGTAGACAGACCCGGAGGTAGACAGACCAGGAGGTAGACAGACCAGGAGGTAGACAGACCAGGAAGTAGACAGACCAGGAGGTATACAGACCAGGAGGTAGACAGACCAGGAAGTAGACAGACCAGGAGGTAGACAGACCAGGAGGTATACAGACCAGGAGGTAGACACACCAGGAGGTAGACAGACCAGGAGGTAGACAGACCAGGAGGTATACAGACCAGGAGGTAGACAGACCCGGAGGTAGACAGACCAGGAGGTATACAGACCAGGAGGTAGACAGACCAGGAAGTAGACAGACCAGGAGGTATACAGACCAGGAGGTAGACAGACCAGGAAGTAGACAGACCAGGAGGTAGACAGACCAGGAGGTATACAGACCAGGAGGTAGACAGACCAGGAAGTAGACAGACCAGGAGGTAGACAGACCAGGAGGTAGACAGACCCGGAGGTAGACAGACCAGGAGGTATACAGACCAGGAGGTAGACAGACCAGGAAGTAGACAGACCAGGAGGTATACAGACCAGGAGGTAGACAGACCAGGAAGTAGACAGACCAGGAGGTAGACAGACCAGGAGGTATACAGACCAGGAGGTAGACAGACCAGGAAGTAGACAGACCAGGAGGTAGACAGACCAGGAGGTATACAGACCAGGAGGTAGACAGACCCGGAGGTAGACAGACCAGGAGGTAGACAGACCAGGAGGTAGACAGACCAGGAAGTAGACAGACCAGGAGGTAGACAGACCAGGAGGTATACAGACCAGGAGGTAGACAGACCAGGAAGTAGACAGACCAGGAGGTATACAGACCAGGAGGTATACAGACCAGGAGGTAGACGTACCAGGAAGCCTTTCACCACATTAACAGAAATATGTAATGGGACAAGCTGGAGCCAATTGTTCTAAATGGTAACAACCTGAAATGCCTAATCTCTATGTATAATCTGTGAAATGTTGTTTTTGAGTCAATGGCTGCCAAACTGACTGGTTACATGCTAACATTGGTGTGAAACAGGGTTGCATTTTATCTCCTATTCTGTTCTCAGTGTATATTAATGATCTCACTCTGGCCATCAGAGCTCTAGGAAAATATGTGTAAACGGTGAAGGAGTGTGGGTTCTTGTAGAGGACATTATAGTCAGTGGTGTAGTGAAAACTGCAGTGCACCAATTGCAGAAAAATGCATTGAAGGTACAAGGAGTGTTCCTTTTTTTTCACCAACCCATTTGTTTACCACTGCATAACTAATTGTATTGATATCTCAAACTGAAGATTAGCTTCAATAAATGTTAGATATTATTTTAAACTGGTGTGAACAATGAAAACTGAATATCAATGTAGACAAAACTAAGGTAGTCCACTATAGGAAGTCAGCAGTGTCTAGAACCACTTTTATTTTCTCCTGTGGTCCTAACATACCTCATGTTGTCAGTGAGTACAAATGTCTGGGCTTGATTATCAATACATTTTTTGATTGTAATGTGTCTGTAATATGTACCGATTTGGGCTACCTGAACAAATTCATATATAAATATGAGTTAAAGATCTGTCATTTTCATTGAAAGCAAGTCTAAGAAGCAGTTCTATCTATTCTGTTCTATTTGCACTATTTCTATGCTTTGCATTTTTAAATTCATTTTTTGCGTCTTTTACTTTCGGTTTTGTACATCAGCTTCAATCAGCTGAAAATACAATATTATTGGTTATTGACAATATATTTCACAATGGTTTAGATGGTACAATGATTTTCTACACCAATGGTTCCCAAACTTTTTATAGTCCTTTCAAACATTACCCCCTCTGGCACCAGGATCAGCAAACTCTCAATGTTGTTTTGTGCCATCATTGTAAGCCTGCCACACACACACCATACAATACATTTATTAAACATAACAATGAGTGTGAGTTTTTGTCACAACCCAGCTCGTGGGAAGTGACAAAGAGCTCTTATAGAACCAGGGCACAAATAATAATATAATAATAATCTATCATTTAGCTCTTTATTTAACCATCTTACATATAAAATCTTATTTGTACATCAAAAATTGAAAAATAACTCACCACAGGTTAATGAGAAGGGTGTGCTTGAAAGGATGCACATAACTCTGCAATGTTGGGTTGTATTGGAGAGAGTCTTAGTCTTAAATAATTTTCCACACACATTCTGTGCCTGTGTTTAGTTTTCATGCCAATGAGGGCCGAGAATCCACTCTCACATAGGTACGTGGTTGCAAAGGCCATCAGTGTCTTAGTGCGATTTGCCAAGGCAGGATACTCTGAGTGCAGCCAAATCCAGAAATCTGGCAGTGGCTTCTGATTAAATTCAATTTTCACAGAACCGCTTGTTGCAATTTTGATGAAGCTCTCTTGTTCAGATACCGGTAAGTGGACTGGAGGCAGGGCATGTCATCTGTTTTGGGAAAGTACCTTGCGTAATTGCTCACCCAACTCTCTCAGGTGCTTCGCTATATCACAGCTTGAGTTCATTTGCACACAAACAAATCATACAACGATGGAAAGACCTGTGTGTTGTCCTTGTTAATGCAGACAGACAAGATCTCCAACTTCTTAACCAGAGCCTCAATTTTGTCCCGCACATTGAATATAGTTGAGAGTCCCTGTAGTCCTAGATTCAGATCATTCAGGCGAGACAAAACATCACCCAGACAGGCCAGTCGTGTGAGAAACTCGTCATCATGCAAGCAGTCAGACAAGTGAAAATGATTGTGAGTAAAGAAAGCTCGTCTCTCAATTAAAAAAAACGTGTCAATACTTTGCCCCTTGATAACCAGCGTACCAGCGTATGTTGTAAAAGCGTTACTTGGTCGCTGCCCATATCATAGTGTAGTGCAGAAAATACACGAGCAAGTTGGATGCTAATTAATTGGCCAGGCTACCTGCATTAGACATTGTGTTGCTATTTCGCTGAACACTAGATTGTTTCATTTTATTTTTGGCAGTGAAACGAGCCTACTTAGGTGAGGAAAAAACCTCACCCAAATGTATAGCCCTGTTGGAAATGATAAATGGATTGTTTGAAAATGTGAAGATTTTTTTTTTATTGTTTCAACAACAAAAAATGACATTTTTGCCTTTTGTCCGCTCGTCGTCCCCTTGAGACATAGTTTGTACATCTCAATTGTCAGTAGGAACCACATTTGTTTAAGCCAGTCAGCCATATCAGTTATGTTTGTTTAAAAAGCAGTAAATGAGGCTGAATGAACTGTTTCACTGCCAGACAAGGCTCCGCTGATAACCAGGTGTAGCAGTGGTACGGTGTTGGGACTCTGCTGTTGGGACTCTGCTGTTGGGACAGCTTTCTGCTGTATGTGGGCACCGTTTGTCACCGTTATAGTGCAATTAATGTATTGTTTACTGTTGTGTTGTATAGTGGCTTTGCTGGCATGTGTCTAAAACATGGTTTGTTTTTTTGCCTCACCAAGATGTACACGCTAACATCATAACTGGATGTAACTCATTATAGATGACTCCTGTACCTTGTTTGATCATGATGGTTTTAAAAAGCATCTGTAGTTTGTATTATTGTATCCTTGTGGAGTTATCTAACTGTAAAACACACACACACAGACACACATGCACACGCACACACACACACATGCACACACACACATACATGCACACACACACACACAGACACACATGCACACGCACACACAGACACACATGCACACGCACACACACACACATGCACACACACACACAAAACAGAATGTTCGCACACACGAGCAGACACACTGTGTGAGATGTGCAGTGTACCTCTCATTGGTATTCATTGGCTCAGGGAAGGAAAGATGGGCATCACAGTTTGTATTTAATCAGACTCTTATTATGGTCAGCAGTATGTGTGTGTGTGCGTGAATGCATGCATTTCAGTTTTTATGTGTGTATGTGTGTGTGCATGTGTGTGCTTGAATGTGAATGTGAATGTGTGTGTGTGTGTGTGTGTGTGTGTGTGTGTGTGTGTGTGTGTTGGGCCCAATCTGTCAGCAGATAATAAGGCAGCTTGTCAAGGTGGAGGGGAGAGAACCTGAAGCTGGGTTAAGTAATTGGATTCTTGTTCAATAAAGTTTGGTCTGTGTGTGCGTGTGAGCGAGTGTGTGTGCATAAATGTGTGTGTGTATGTGAGTGGCACATGTGTGTGTAAGTCTGAATTGGGGGTGGCGTATGATGCATATTTGGCGAATGTTACTTTGTAGATCAGGAGGCTCAAGGTAGCATCAGATTTGACCAGTCAGTCTTGTCCAGCAGACTGTCTTTCATTTACTGACTACCTTCTTTAGCCTCACACACACACACACACTCACACGCACGCACGCACGCACGCACGCACGCACGCACGCACGCACGCACGCACGCACGCACGCACGCACGCACGCACGCACGCGTGAGCACACACACACACACACACACACGCACGCGTGAGCACACACACCACACACACACACGTACAGGCTGGGTTTCAGTCATTTTTTTCTTCATATTTTCTCTCTTTCTACCCCCTCCTCTCACACCTTGGTTTCAGCAGCTTCGAGGAGATAAATGGTGTGAAACTTACTGTGGCTCGTCTGTCTCCTAGTGTCTGTTTCGTTGGAGGAAACGAGAGAGGGAGAATGTGTGGGAGAGGAGAGAGGGAGAGGGGGAGGGAGAATGTGTGGGAGAGGAGAGAGGGAGAGGGGGAGGGAGAATGTGTGGGAGAGGAGAGAGGGAGAGGGGGAGGGAGAGGAGAGAGGGAGAATGTGTGGGAGAGGAGAGAGGGAGAGGGAGAGGAGAGAGGGAGAGGGGGAGGGAGAGGAGAGAGGGAGAGGGGGGAGAGGAGAGAGGGAGAATGTGTGGGAGAGGAGAGAGGGAGAATGTGTGGGAGAGGAGAATGTGTGGGAGAGGAGAGAGGGAGAATGTGTGGGAGAGGAGAGAGGGAGAGGGGGAGGGAGAGGAGAGAGGGAGAATGTGAGGGAGAGGGGGAGGGAGAGGAGAGAGGGGGAGGGAGAGGAGAGAGGGAGAATGTGTGGGAGAGGAGAGAGGGAGAGAGGGGGAGGGAGAGGAGAGAGGGAGAATGTGTGGGATAGGAGAGAGGGAGAGGGTGTGGGAGAGGAGAGAGGGAGAATGTGTGGGAGAGGAGAGAGGGAGAGGGGGAGAGGAGAGAGGGAGAATGTGGGAGAGGAGAGAGGGAGAGGGGGAGGGAGAGGAGAGAGGGAGAATGTGTGGGAGAGGAGAGAGGGAGAGGGGGAGGGAGAGGAGAGAGGGAGAATGTGTGGGAGAGGAGAGAGGGAGAGGTGGAGGGAGAAGAGAGAGGGAGAGGGGGAGGGAGAGGAGAGAGGGAGAGGGGGAGGGAGAGGAGAGAGGGAGAGGAGAGAGGGAGAATGTGTGGGAGAGGAGAGAGGGAGAGGGAGAGGGGGAGGGAGAGGAGAGAGGGAGAATGTGGGAGAGGAGAGAGGGAGAGGGGGATGGAGAGGAGAGAGGGAGAATGTGTGGGAGAGGAGAGAGGGAGAATGTGTGGGAGAGGAGAGAGGGAGAGGGGGAGGGAGAGGAGAGAGGGAGAATGTGTGGGAGAGGAGAGAGGGAGAGGGGGAGGGAGAGGAGAGAGGGAGAATGTGTGGGAGAGGAGAGAGGGAGAGGGGAGGGAGAAGAGAGAGGGAGAGGGGGAGGGAGAGGAGAGAGGGAGAGGAGAGAGGGAGAATGTGTGGGAGAGGAGAGAGGGAGAGGGGGATGGAGAGGAGAGAGGGAGAATGTGTGGGAGAGGAGAGAGGGAGAATGTGTGGGAGAGGAGAGAGGGAGAGGGAGAGGGGTGGGAGAGGAGAGAGGGAGGGGGAGAGGGGAGGGAGAGGAGGGAGGGAGAGGGGGAGCGAGAGGAGAGAGGGAGGGGGAGGAGAGAGGGAGAGGAGAGAGGGAGAATGTGCGAGAGGAGAGAGGGGGAGGGAGAGGAGAGAGGGAGAGGGGGAGAGGAGAGAGGGAGAATGTGTGGGAGAGGAGAGAGGGAGAGGGGGAGGTATATTTGCCAGCATTTAAGGCTGTTTCAGGTTAATACAGTACCTCTACAGTCTTGATATGCAATAATATCCAGAAATATACAGCAGCATTATACCCTGCACCCCGCTGCTAGCTTGCCTCAGAAGCAGGAATGTTCCTGGTTTGTCCTGGATGGTAGATCAGATTCTGCTGGAAGGGGTGTTGAAGGGGTGTTGAAGTGCCAGTAGGGGGCACTCTTCCCTCTGGTCCCAATGCTCCAGGGCAGTGAAGGGACATTGCCCTGCGCAGGGTGCCGTCTTGCTGATGAGACATTAAAGGGGAGTTCTGACTCCCTGTGGTCACTAAAATGCCCACTTATGTGTCATCGCTAAATTCCCCAACTGGTATCATTCCATCATGGCCACCTAATCATTCCCCTCATTCCTAATTGGCATATATCACTCTAGCTGATGAGGTGAGTTTCCCCCCTTACTACGTAACGTGCTTTGAGTAGCTCAGCTGGTAGAAAGGTGTTACTTAAATCCAATCCATTATAGATACAGGGGGGGGGGGGTTCACTTGCAATTGGTATATCTTTTTGTGGACTTTTAAATAAATGATATACCCAATGATTCTTGAAATAATGCTTAATGAGCTTAGTTCAACTCTCCTACCCAATCAGAAGAATATAAGCTTGTTTTACTCTATCGTTTGTATGAAAAAATGTATTGTGAAAAAGCCTCAAAAACATGATTGAGTTTGAGAGATCAGCTTGATCTCACAGATGGCCAGTCGGGCATCCGTAGCCCAATCTATGCATTTGGAGTGGTTTCATTTCTCTATCCCTCGACTGTTTTACCATAACAGTGGCGGGGTAATCATTAATCAATCATTTTGTTGTTGTTTGAACAGTAGATTTCCCCTTTATAGCTACCTTGGCCCTGTGAGAGCAGGCTGGGGAAAGCTGCCTGGTCTTATTTAGCTACCTGTCAAAGCTGTCACTCCCCAAAGCTGGTCAATTACATTACCAGACCCCTGAGGGAGGTGTCTAGGAATCAGGCCTGTCTCGGACTCACTCCCCTGGGCTGGACCTGACCGCTGACTGGGGGAGAGTGGAGGGTCTGGAGGGAGGTAGCAGAGGGTTTCCATAATTACCTGTATGCTATGTGGCTTTGGTCGCCCTCCTCTCTCTCTACCTATTTCACCATCTCTCTCTCTCTTTCACTCACTCTCTGGTGATGGGTGTGTGATGGGGGTGTGGATCCATCTTGTCTGTGGTTAAACAATGACTTAAATGAGGTATGTGATGGTTTACGACAGAAGGAGAGAGGGTGAGTGGAAGATAGGAGAGCATATGACATGATGAAATGATGTATGGAATGAGAAACAAATCAGGCTGGAGAAGAGGGAGGGAGACAAGAGGGAGTGAGAAACGAGAGGGAGTGAGAGACAAGAGGGAGTGAGAGACGAGAGGGAGTGAGAGACAAGAGGGAGTGAGAGATAAGAGGGAGTTAGAGACAAGAGGGAGTGAGAGACGAGAGGGAGTGAGAGATGAGAGGGAGTGAGAGACAAGAGGGAGTGAGAGATGAGAGGGAGTAAGAGACAAGAGGGAGTGAGAGATGAGAGGGAGTGAGAGATAAGAGGGAGTGAGAGACGAGAGGGAGTGAGAGACAGAAAACATAAAAGACTGTCAGTCCTAAGGGGCTTGGCCATCCCATCACAATTCCCTCTTCCAGTCAGCGTTAGGGTGGACACAGGGCAGCTGAGATCTTCGCAAGGGACACGGACATCCGTCACATCCGTCACATGCCACGAGACACTCAGAATCATATTAAGATGGTTTAAGTCATAATAATAATACATAATGGAAAAATGTGTAGAATTGCAAGAAATGTGCGGTAAAACTGCACGCAAAAAAGTGATCTAATGCAAATGCATTTGTTTACCTATAAAATACTTTGCTAACATATCGCTCTGAACGTATTAAATGACCGTTTTTAATCCTGGTGCTTAGTTAATCTGAGTTAATGTGGAGCACACACACACACACACACACACACACACACACACACACACACACAGGTAATAGAAAGCAATCTGAGATCAGGCTCAGAGTGGTTTCAGCCATTTACAATCATAGTGAAATAGAGGCTCAGTCTAACTCTTTCTCTGGGCTATCAAGGTGTCCTTGGATCTATACACATACTGAAAGAGAGAGAGAGAGAGAGAGAGAGAGAGAGAGAGAGAGAGAGAGAGAGAGAGCGAGTGATTTTATTTAAAATAGAAACCTAACCCTAACCCTTACCTTAACCATTCAGGGTTAATACCTAACCATAAGAATTCTGAGTTAATCCCTAAACTTAACCTTAAACACGAATGTGACGTTTGGAACAATTTCTAATGTGAGACTGTGAGCGCTGGTAGAAGAGAAGAGGAGCCAGAGAGAGAGAGAGAGAGAGACACACACACACACACACACACACACACACACACACACACACACACACACACACACGCGTAATAGAAAGCAATCTTTAGCGGTCAGACACAGCGTGGTTTCAACCTTTTACAATCAGCATAGTGAAATAGAGGCTCAGTTTTACTCTCTCCTTGAGTTATCAAGGTGTCCTTGGATATTTAAACATACTGAGAGAGAGAGAGAGAGAGAGAGAGAGAGAGAGAGAGAGAGAGAGAGAGAGAGACATGAGATAGGTAGGGAAGTGTAGAGAGAGAGCGAGAGAGCGAGAGAGAGAGAGAGAGAGAGAGAGACATGAGATAGGTAGGGAAGTGTAGAGAGAGAGCGAGAGAGCGAGAGAGCGAGAGAACGCCACAGCAGGAGAGACAAGGCAAGATCCACCAACCCAGCAGACTCCCCCTCCTGGCATCCGCCCTGTCAGCCCACCGGATGGTTCTCCTGACAACACCCACCAAGGACACACAAAAGCCAGAGACTGTGCTCCTCAGTGACTCAACTGGGAAATACATTGATGAGTGGAAACTTTTTCCAAAACGCCAAGTGGCTAAACTCTAGTGTCCGAACACTATGGTCCTCCAGCCACATCATAATAAACACAGGCACAAACAACCTCACAGCCTGGCAGGAAAGGTTGGCCACAACACTCAAGGCAGTGATTGAAAAAGCCTCCTCTCCTTTCCCCAACGCACAAATAGTTATCACCACACCGCTACCACGAAAATACTTTCACCCTGCCACTATGCTGCAGGTGAATGCAAGCAATTCATGGGACTGTGCCTCAAAATCAAATGTTTTCCTGGCCCACCACTCCACCCTGGACTTGAACAGCCTTTACGACCAGGTCCACCTCTACAAGGCAGCAGTGTCCACCTATGCCAGGACCCTGAAGGACATCACCCTCAACTGCAGCTCCAGAAACTCACACAGGAGCAACAGAGAAATGGACGCCCCGCCCAGACCAGCAAGATACCCTCCTAGAACTGCGAGACCCCCTCCCGGAGGAGCTGCACCAAGAGGATCCACACCAAGATGACCCAGACCACAGCACCTCCAGCCACACCTAAACCACAGGAAAACAACACCATACACTATGGAAAACAAAGCTTGTACCATCTCATCCTGGAATATACAAGGCCTGAGCTCCTCTGCCTTTGGACTTAACAGCAGGAACCTTCATCAAAGAAATTGGAAATACAGACATTATCATCCTACAAGAAACATGGTACATAGGAGATTTACCTACTGGTTGCCCTCTAGGTTACAGAGAGCTGGTAGTCCCATACACCAAACTACCAGGTGTGAAACAGGGAAGGGACTCAGGGGGTATGTTAATATGGTATAGAGCAGACCTAACTCACTCTATTATAGTAATCAAAACAGGAACATTTTACATCTGGCTTAAAATGTATAATGAAATGATCTCAACAGAGAAAAATGTCCATCTTGTGTGCTACCTATATTCCCCACTAGAATCCCCAGACTTTAACAATGACAGCTGCTCCATCCTAGAGGGGAGATCAATCATTTAAGACCTAGGGACATGTACCAGTCTGTGGCGACTTAAAGAAACTGGACAGGAACCCAACACCATCAGCACACAGGGGGATAAACACCGACCTGGAGGTGACAGCATTCCCTCCCCAATATGCCCTGTTAGGCACAACTACGACAACTCAACCAACAAAAACAGGTCACAACTCCTGCAGCTCTGTCGCACGCTGGGTATGTACATAGTCAATGGTAGGTTTAGCGAGGACTCCTACTGTAGGTACAGCTATGGCTCAGCTCTTGGCAGTAGTACTGTAGATTACTTTATTACTGACTTCAACCCAGAGATTGAAGTCAGACTATTAGCCAACATCAAATTCAATCCCCTTTAGACAACTTCCCGGACAAAATGTTTCACTGTAATAGTGAAGGTGTAAACTTGGTAGTACAAAGCCTTAACAGTATATTTGACCTTTCAGCTTCACTATCAAATGTAAAAATGTCAACCAGACGACCTGGTCGAAAATTAACACCACTGACAAATGGTTTGATGAAGAATGCAAAAACCTACATTAAGAAATGAAACCTATCCAACCAAAAACACAAACCTGAGCCTACGCCTTCACTATGGTGAAATACTAAAACAATACAGAAATACACTACGGAAGAAGAAGGAACAGCATGTCAGAAATCAGCTCAATGTAATTGAAGAATCCATTAAGAAATCACTTCTGGGAAAATTAGAACACACTAAACAAACAATAACATGAAGAACTATCTTTCCAAAATGGAGATTCTCCAAATCTTTTTAGCTCTATAACAAAAAACAAAACAGCAAACACATATATGTGATCACGAAATGTTTCCATTTATTAAAGACCACCAGAACCCACTGGATTTTACAATTACCTTGAATGAACTGCAGGACAAAAAATAAACCCTCCGACCCAAAAAGGCCTGTGTTGTTGACGGTATCCTAAATTCAATTATAAAATATACAGACCACAAATACCATTTGGCTATTCTTAAACTCTTTACCATCCCTGACCACCCCAATCCACAAAAGTGGAGACAAATTCGACCCCAACAACTACCTTGGGAACCTCTGGAAATGTTTCTGCATTATCATTTACGGCAGACTCCTACATTTCCTCAGTTAACACAATGTCCTGAGCAAATGTCAAATGAGCTTTTTCCCGAATTCGACCATTTATTCACCCTGAACACACTTATTGACAAACAAAACAAGCCAAAACAAAAGCAGTCTTCTCATGCTTTGTTGATGACATTTTTTGGGGGACTCAATTTGGCACGAGGGTCTGCTATATAAATCTATGGAAACCAGTGTTGGCGGGTGACATACATCATTATAAAATCTATCCAACGTATTTCCTTAGGGCCAGTGGGTGAGACACAGGATGCAGCTTAAGCCCCACCCACTTCAACATACATAACAATGAATTGGCGAGGGCACTAGAGCAGTCAGCAGCACCCATCCTCACCCTACTAAATTATGAAGTCAGATGATCTGGTGCTTCTGTCCCCAAACAAGAAATGCCTATTGCAGAACCTTGATCTTTTGCACATGTTCTGTCAGACCTGGGCCCTGACAGTTAATCTCAGTAAGAACAAAATAATGGTGTTCCAAAAGAGGTCCAGTTGCCAGAACCATAAATACAAATTTCATCTAGACAACGTTTCCCTAGAGCACACAAAAAACTATACATAACTCAGCCTAAACATCAGCGCCACAGGTAACTTCCACAAAGCTGTGAATGATCTGAGAGACAAGGCAAGAAGGGCCTTCTACGCCATCAAAAGGAACATCAAATTTGACATCCCAATTAGGATCTGGCTTAAATTTCTTGAATCATTTATAGAATCCTTTGCCCTTTATGATTGTGAGGTCTTGGGGTCCACTCACCAACCAATAATTCACAAAATGGGACAAACACCCAATTGAGACCGCATGCAGAACGTAAAACACAAAATGATGCATGCAGAGCAGAATTAGGACAATTCTCACTAATTATCAAAATCCAGAAAAGAGCAATGAAATTCTACAACCACCTAAAAATAAGTGATTCTCAAACCTTCCATAACATAGCCACCTACAGAGAGATGAACCTGGAGAGGAGACCACTAAGCAAGTTGGTCGTGTGTTCACAAACAGACCCCACAGAGCCCCAGGACAGAAACACAATGGGACAACAAAATCACGAGAAAACTAAAACTAATTACAGGACACATTGGAAAGAATCAACAAAAAAACTGAGCAAAGTGGAATGTTAAATAGCCCAAAACAGAGAGTACACAGTACCAGTGTACACCTGACCTCTGGGACTGACCCAAAATTAAGAAAATCCTTGACTATGTACAGACTCAGTGAGCATAGCCTTTTGAGAGAGGCCGCCATCAGCAGACCTGGCTCTCAGGAGAAACCAGGCAATGTGCCAAAGTTGCCCACAAAATGAGATGAAAACCAAGCAATTTTTTCCCTCAGATTACACAGATCCACAAAGAATTTGAAAACAAATCCAATCTTGATAAACTCCCATATCTATTAGGTGAAATACAACAGTGTGCTACCACAGCAGCAAGATTTGTGACCTGCTGCCAGAAGAAAAGGGAAACCAAACACAATTGTAAATACAACGTATATTTATATTTTTATTTATTTCCTCTTTCACACATAAACTACAGTGCATTCAGAAAGTATTCAGACACCTTAACTTTCTCCACATTTTGTTACATTACAGCCTTGTTCTAAAATGGATTAAAATGTGTTTCTCTCCCCCTCACACAATACCCCACAAATACAAAGCAGAAACAGGTTATATGACATTTTTGCAAATGTATAAAAAAAATAAACGGAAATGTCCCATTTACATGAGTATTCAGACCCTTTACTCAGTACTTTGTTGAAGCACCTTTGGCAGCGATTACAGCTTTAAGTCTTCTTGCATATGACGCTACAAGCTTGGCGCACCTGTATTTGGGGAGTTTCTCACATTCTTCTCTGCAGATCTTCTCAAGCTCTGTCAGATTGGATGGGGAGCGTTGCTGCACAGCTATTTTCAGGTCTCTACAGAGAGAGTCCAGGCTCTGGCTGGGCCACTCAAGGAAATTCAGAGACTTGTCCCGAAGCCACTCCTGCATTGTCTTGGCTGTGTGCTTAGGGTTGTTATCCTGTTGGAAGGTGAACCTTCGCCCCCAGTCTGAGATCCTGAGCGCTCTGGAGCAGGTTTTCATCAAGGATCTCTGTACTTTTCTCCTTTCATCTTTCCCTCGATCCTGACTAGTCTCCCAGTCCCTGCCATTGAAAAACATCCCCACAGCATAATGCTGCCACCACCATGCTTCACCATAGGGATAGTACCAGGTTTCCTTCAGATGTGGCGCTTGGTATTCACGCCAAAGATTCCAATCTTGGTCCGAGTTTTTTTAGGTGCCTTTTGGCAAACTCCAAGCAGGCTGCCATGTGCCTTTTACTGAGGAATGGCTTCCATGTAGCCACTCTATCATAAAGACCTGATTGGTGGAGTGCTGCAGAGATGGTTGTCCTTCTGGAAGGTTCTCCCATCTCCACAGAGGAACTCTGGAGCTCTGTCAGAGTGACCATCGTGTTCTTGATCACCACCCGGACCAAGGCCCTTCTCCCCCGATTGTTCGATTGGGTGGCCAACTCTAGTAACCCGGATGACAGTGGGCCAATTGTGCGCCGTTCTATGGGACTCCCAATAACGTCCGGATGTGAAGCAGCCTAGATTAAAAACAGAGATTGCAGTCTCTTGCACTGAGATGCAGTGCCTTAGACCGCTGCGCCAGTCAGGAGCTGTAGGGTCTTCTGTCCTCATCTATTCTCCACCTCTCTTTGTAATGGCTGCTGTAAATCAATCAGTGATCAGCTTCGGCAGTGTATGTGGGTGTGCGTTCATGCGCCTGCATGCATGTGCCTATGCATGTGTGTGTGTGTATGTGTGTCTTTGTGAGAGGCTCTTGAGGTCCTTACAATGAGCTCGAATTGGACAGTAGGCCTGACTAACAACAAGCTCTAATTAGACATTAGGCCTGACCAACAACCCTGCAGCATAATTATAATTAATTTGTAAATTACTCTATGCTTCTTCCCTCCTCTTCTCCTCTTCCATCTATTGTTATCTCTCATCCTTCTCCTCCTCTCCTCTTCCTCCCTTTATTGTTATCTATCATCCTTCTCCTCCTCTCCTCTTCCTCCCTTTATTCTTATCTCTCATCCTTCTCCTCCTCTCATCTTCCTCCCTCTATTGTTATCTCTCATCCTTCTCCTCATCTCCTCTTCCTCCCTTTATTCTTCTCTCATCCTTCTCCTCCTCTTCCTCCTCCCTTTATTCGTATCTCTCATCCTTCTCCTCCTCTTCCTCCTCCCTTTATTCGTATCTCTCATCCTTCTCCTCCTCTTCCCTCTATTGTTATCGCTCATCCTTCTCCTCCTCTCCTCTCCATCCCTTTATTCTTATCTCTCCTCCTTCTCCTCCTCTTCTCTTTATTCCTATCTCTCATCCTTCTCCTCCTCTCTGCCTCGTACGTTTGCACCTCATTCGTATTGCCCTTCCCCTCTCTTCTCCTCCCTTTCTCCTCTTCCCTCCTCCCTCTATCCACCTCTCTCTCTCCTCCTCTTTCCTCCTCTGTGCCCTGCTCTACCCCAGCTAGCTGGGCAGGCAGATTGAGCAGTAAATTAAATTAATGTGGGCCATTTCTCCATCATTTTTCATTCCTCTAAAATGATTGAAGCTGATGTAATAAGTTCATTAAAACACAAAACATTAGGCTCATTAAAAACCCATTAAAACTATCTCTAGGACCTGATTTATGGAGGCAGCGCATGAACAGGGGGTGAGACATGAGAGGGTGAGGGAGTGAGCGGTCGAGGGGTAGAGAGTGTGGGGAACATAACAGGGAGTGGGAGGAGAGAGCGTGAGTGAGTGAGTGAGTGAGCGGTCGAGGTAGGAGAAGTGGTAAAGGTAGGAGATGAGAGAAGGGGTAAAGGTAGGAGATGATAGAAGGGGTAAAGGTAGGAGATGAGAGAAGGGGTAAAGGTAGGAGATGGGAGAAGGGGTAAAGTTAGGAGATGAGAGAAGGGGTAAAGGTAGGAGATGAGAGAAGGGGTAAAGTTAGGAGATGAGAGAAGGGGTAAAGTTAGGAGAAGGGGAGAAGGGTAAAGGTAGAGATGAGAGATTGGGTAAAGGTAGGAGATGAGAGAAGGGGTAAAGGTAGGAGATGAGAGAAGGGGTAAAGGTAGGAGATGAGAGAAGGGGTAAAGGTAGGCGATGAGAGAAGGGGTAAAGGTAGGAGATGGGAGAAGGGGTAAGGGTAGGAGATGAGAGAAGGGGTAAAGGTAGGAGATGGGAGAAGGGGTAAAGGTAGGAGATGAGAGAAGGGGTAAAGTTAGGAGATGGGAGAAGGGGTAAAGGTAGGAGATGAGAGATTGGGTAAAGTTAGGAGATGGGAGAAGGGGTACCGGTAGGAGATGGGAGAAGGGGTAAAGGTAGGAGATGGGAGAAGGGGTAAAGGTAGGAGATGGGAGAAGGGGTAAAGGTAGGAGATGAGAGAAGGGGTAAAGGTAGGAGATGAGAGAAGGGGTAAAGGTAGGAGATGGGAGATGGGAGAAGGGGTAAAGGTAGGAGATGGGAGAAGGGGTAAAGTTAGGAGATGGGAGAAGGGGTAAAGGTAGGAGATGAGAGATTGGGTAAAGTTAGGAGATGGGAGAAGGGGTACCGGTAGGAGATGGGAGAAGGGGTAAGGGTAGGAGATGAGAGAATGGGTAAAGTTAGGAGATGGGAGAAGGGGTACTGGTAGGAGATGGGAGAAGGGGTAAAGGTAGGAGATGGGAGAAGGGGTAGGAAAGTTAGGAGATGAGAGAAGGGGTAAAGGTAGGAGATGAGAGAAGGGGTAAAGTTGGGAGATGGGAGAAGGGGTAAAGGTAGGAGATGAGAGAAGGGGTAAAGTTAGGAGATGGGAGAAGGGGTAAAGGTAGGAGATGAGAGATTGGGTAAAGTTAGGAGATGGGGAGAAGGGGTAAAGGTAAGAGATGGGAGAAGGGGTAAAGGTAGGAGATGAGAGAAGGGGTACCGGTAGGAGATGGGAGAAAGGGGTAAAGGTAGGAGATGAGAGAAGGGGTAAAGGTAGGAGATGAGAGAAGGGGTAAAGGTAGGAGATGGGAGAAGGGGTAAAGGTAGGAGATGAGAGAGAAGGGGTAAAGGTAGGAGATGAGAGAAGGGGTAAAGGTAGGAGATGGGAGAAGGGTAAGGGTAGGAGATGAGAGAAGGGGTAAAGGTAGGAGATGAGAGAAGGGGTAAAGGTAGGAGATGGGAGAAGGGGTAAAGGTAGGAGATGAGAGAAGGGGTAAAGTTAGGAGATGAGAGAAGGGGTAAAGGTAGGAGATGAGAGAAGGGGTAAAGGTAGGAGATGAGGAGATTGGGTAAAGTTAGGAGATGGGAGAAGGGGTAACCGGTAGGAGATGGGAGAAGGGGTAAAGGTAGGAGATGGGAGATTGGGTAAAGTTAGGAGATGGAGAAGGGGTACCGGTAGGAGATGGGAGAAGGGGTAAAGGTAGTAGGAGATGAGAGAAGGGGTGGGAAAGTTAGGAGATGGGAGAAGGGGTAAAGGTAGGAGATGGGAGAAGGGGTAAAGGTAGGAGATGGGAGAAGGGGTAAAGGTAGGAGATGAGAGAAGGGGTAAAGGTAGGAGATGAGAGAAGGGGTAAAGGTAGGAGATGGGAGATGGGAGAAGGGGTAAAGGTAGGAGATGGGAGAAGGGGTAAAGTTAGGAGATGGGAGAAGGGGTAAAGGTAGGAGATGAGAGATTGGGTAAAGTTAGGAGATGGGAGAAGGGGTACCGGTAGGAGATGGGAGAAGGGGTAAGGGTAGGAGATGAGAGAATGGGTAAAGTTAGGAGATGGGAGAAGGGTACTGGTAGGAGATGGGAGAAGGGGTAAGGGTAGGAGATGAGAGAATGGGTAAAGGTAGGAGATGAGAGAAGGGGGTAGGAGATGGGAGAAGGGGTAAAGGTAGGAGATGAGAGAAGGGGTAAAGTT
Organism: Oncorhynchus nerka; assembly: GCF_034236695.1. NCBI lineage: Eukaryota > Metazoa > Chordata > Actinopteri > Salmoniformes > Salmonidae > Oncorhynchus > Oncorhynchus nerka. Next base: position 19,250,909 of record NC_088400.1, on the reverse strand, counting down.
AGGAGATGGGAGAAGGGGTAAAGGTAGGAGATGAGAGATTGGGATGGGAAAGGGTTAGGAGATGGGAGAAGGGGTAAAAGGTAAGAGATAGGAGGGAGAAGGGGTAAAGGTAGGAGATGAGAGAAGGGGATACCGGTAGGGAGATGGGAGAAGGGGTAAAGGTAGGAGATGGGAGAAGGGGTAAAGGTAGGAGATGAGAGATTGGGTAAAGTTAGGAGATGGGAGAAGGGGTAAAGGTAAGAGATGGGAGAATGGGTAAAGGTAGGAGATGAGAGAAGGGGTACCGGTAGGAGATGGGAGAAGGGGTAAAGGTAGGAGATGGGAGAAGGGGTAAAGGTAGGAGATGAGAGATTGGGTAAAGTTAGGAGATGGGAGAAGGGGTACCGGTAGGAGATGGGAGAAGGGGTAAAGGTAGGAGATGGGAGATTGGGTAAAGTTAGGAGATGGGAGAAGGGGTACCGGTAGGAGATGGGAGAAGGGGTAAAGGTAGGAGATGAGAGAAGGGGTAAAGTTAGGAGATGGGAGAAGGGGTAAAGGTAGGAGATGGGAGAAGGGGTAAAGGTAGGAGATGGGAGAAGGGGTAAAGGTAGGAGATGAGAGAAGGGGTAAAGGTAGGAGATGAGAGAAGGGGTAAAGGTAGGAGATGGGAGAAGGGTAAGGGTAGGAGATGAGAGAATGGGTAAAGTTAGGAGATGGGAGAAGGGGTACTGGTAGGAGATGGGAGAAGGGGTAAGGGTAGGAGATGAGAGAATGGGTAAAGGTAGGAGATGAGAGAAGGGGTAAAGGTAGGAGATGGGAGAAGGGGTAAAGGTAGGAGATGAGAGAAGGGGTAAAGTTAGGAGATGGGAGAAGGGGTAAAGGTAGGAGATGAGAGATTGGGTAAAGTTAGGAGATGGGAGAAGGGGTAAAGGTAAGAGATGGGAGAAGGGGTAAAGGTAGGAGATGAGAGAAGGGGTACCGGTAGGAGATGGGAGAAGGGGTAAAGGTAGGAGATGGGAGAAGGGGTAAAGGTAGGAGATGAGAGATTGGGTAAAGTTAGGAGATGGGAGAAGGGGTAAAGGTAAGAGATGGGAGAATGGGTAAAGGTAGGAGATGAGAGAAGGGGTACCGGTAGGAGATGGGAGAAGGGGTAAAGGTAGGAGATGGGAGAAGGGGTAAAGGTAGGAGATGAGAGATTGGGTAAAGTTAGGAGATGGGAGAAGGGGTACCGGTAGGAGATGGGAGAAGGGGTAAAGGTAGGAGATGGGAGATTGGGTGGGAAAGTTAGGAGATGGGAGAAGGGGTAAAGGTAGGAGATGGGAGAAGGGGTAAAGGTAGGAGATGAGAGAAGGGGTAAAGTTAGGAGATGGGAGAAGGGGTAAAGGTAGGAGATGGGAGAAGGGGTAAAGGTAGGAGATGGGAGAAGGGGTAAAGGTAGGAGATGAGAGAAGGGGTAAAGGTAGGAGATGAGAGAAGGGGTAAAGGTAGGAGATGGGAGATGGGAGAAGGGGTAAAGGTAGGAGATGGGAGAAGGGGTAAAGTTAGGAGATGGGAGAAGGGGTAAAGGTAGGAGATGAGAGATTGGGTAAAGTTAGGAGATGGGAGAAGGGGTACCGGTAGGAGATGGGAGAAGGGGTAAGGGTAGGAGATGAGAGAATGGGTAAAGTTAGGAGATGGGAGAAGGGGTACTGGTAGGAGAGATGGGAGAAGGGGTAAAGGTAGGAGATGAGAGATTGGGTAAAGTTAGGAGATGGGAGAAGGGGTACCGGTAGGAGATGGGAGAAGGGGTAAGGGTAGGAGATGAGAGATGGGAGAAGGGGTAAAGGTAGGAGATGGGAGAAGGGGTAAAGTTAGGAGATGGGAGAAGGGGTAAAGGTAGGAGATGAGAGATTGGGTAAAGTTAGGAGATGGGAGAAGGGGTACCGGTAGGAGATGGGAGAAGGGGTAAAGGTAGGAGATGAGAGAAGGGGTAGGTAGGGTAGGAGATGGGAGAAGGGGTAAAGGTAGGAGATGAGAGAAGGGGTAAAGTTAGGAGATGGGAGAAGGGGTAAAGGTAGGAGATGAGAGATTGGGTAAAGTTAGGAGATGGGAGAAGGGGTAAAGGTAAGAGATGGGAGAAGGGGTAAAGGTAGGAGATGAGAGAAGGGGTAAAGGTAGGAGATGGGAGAAGGGGTAAAGGTAGGAGATGAGAGAAGGGGTAGGGGTAGAAGGTAGGAGATGAGAGATTGGGTAAAGTTAGGAGATGGGAGAAGGGGTAAAGGTAAGAGATGGGAGAAGGGGTAAAGGTAGGAGATGAGAGAAGGGGTACCGGTAGGAGATGGGAGAAGGGTAAAGGTAGGAGATGAGAGAAGGGGTAAAGTTAGGAGATGAGAGAAGGGGTAAAGGTAGGAGATGGGAGAAGGGGTAAAGGTAGGAGATGAGAGAAGGGGTAAAGTTAGGAGATGGGAGAAGGGGTAAAGGTAGGAGATGAGAGATTGGGTAAAGTTAGGAGATGGGAGAAGGGGTACCGGTAGGAGATGGGAGAAGGGGTAAGGGTAGGAAATGAGAGAAGGGGTAGATGGGAGTAGGAAATGAGAGAAGGGGTAAAGGTAGGAGATGAGAGAAGGAGTAAAGGTAGGAGATGGGAGAAGGGGTAAAGGTAGGAGATGAGAGAAGGGGTAAAGGTTAGGAGATGGGAGAAGGGGTAAAGGTAGGAGATGGGAGAAGGGGTAAAGGTAGGAGATGAGAGAAGGGGTAAAGGTAGGAGATGAGGGAAGGGGTAAAGGTAGGAGATGAGAGAAGGGGTAAAGGTAGGAGATGGGAGATGGGAGAAGGGGTAAAGGTAGGAGATGGGAGAAGGGGTAAAGGTAGGAGATGGGAGATTGGGTAAAGTTAGGAGATGGGAGAAGGGGTACCGGTAGGAGATGGGAGAAGGGGTAAAGGTAGGAGATGAGAGAAGGGGTAAAGTTAGGAGATGGGAGAAGGGGTAAAGGTAGGAGATGGGAGAAGGTGTAAACGTAGGAGATGGGAGAAGGGGTAAAGGTAGGAGATGAGAGAAGGGGTAAAGGTAGGAGATGAGAGAAGGGGTAAAGGTAGGAGATGGGAGATGGGAGAAGGGGTAAAGGTAGGAGATGGGAGAAGGGGTAAAGTTAGGAGATGGGAGAAGGGGTAAAGGTAGGAGATGAGAGATTGGGTAAAGTTAGGAGATGGGAGAAGGGGTACCGGTAGGAGATGGGAGAAGGGGTAAGGGTAGGAGATGAGAGAATGGGTAAAGTTAGGAGATGGGAGAAGGGGTACTGGTAGGAGATGGGAGAAGGGGTAAAGGTAGGAGATGAGAGATTGGGTAAAGTTAGGAGATGGGAGAAGGGGTACCGGTAGGAGATGGGAGAAGGGGTAAGGGTAGGAGATGAGAGAATGGGTAAAGGTAGGAGATGAGAGAAGGAGTGAAGGTAGGATATGGGAGAAGGGGTAAAGGTAGGAGATGAGAGAAGGGGTAAAGTTAGGAGATGGGAGAAGGGGTAAAGGTAGGAGATGAGAGATTGGGTAAAGTTAGGAGATGGGAGAAGGGGTAAAGGTAAGAGATGGGAGAAGGGGTAAAGGTAGGAGATGAGAGAAGGGGTAGGTAGGGAGATGGGAGAAGGGTAAAGGTAGGAGATGAGAGAAGGGGTAAAGGTAGGAGATGAGAGATTGGGTAAAGGTAGGAGATGAGAGAAGGGGTACCGGTAGGAGATGGGAGAAGGGGATGAAAGGGAGAAGGGGGTAAAGGTAGGAGATGGGAGAAGGGTAAAGGTAGGAGATGAGAGATTGGGTAAAGTTAGGAGATGGGAGAAGGGGTACCGGTAGGAGATGGGAGAAGGGGTAAAGGTAGGAGATGAGAGAAGGGGTAAAGTTAGGAGATGGGAGAAGGGGTAAAGGTAGGAGATGGGAGAAGGGGTAAAGGTAGGAGATGGGAGAAGGGGTAAAGGTAGGAGATGAGAGAAGGGGTAAAGGTAGGAGATGAGAGAAGGGGTAAAGGTAGGAGATGGGAGATGGGAGAAGGGGTAAAGGTAGGAGATGGGAGAAGGGGTAAAGTTAGGAGATGAGAGATTGGGTAAAGTTAGGAGATGGGAGAAGGGGTACCGGTAGGAGATGGGAGAAGGGGTAAGGGTAGGAGATGAGAGAATGGGTAAAGTTAGGAGATGGGAGAAGGGGTACTGGTAGGAGATGGGAGAAGGGGTAAAGGTAGGAGATGAGAGATTGGGTAAAGTTAGGAGATGGGAGAAGGGGTACCGGTAGGAGATGGGAGAAGGGGTAAGGGTAGGAGATGAGAGAATGGGTAAAGGTAGGAGATGAGAGAAGGAGTAAAGGTAGGAGATGGGAGAAGGGGTAAAGGTAGGAGATGAGAGAAGGGGTAAAGTTAGGAGATGGGAGAAGGGGTAAAGGTAGGAGATGAGAGATTGGGTAAAGTTAGGAGATGGGAGAAGGGGTAAAGGTAGGAGATGAGAGAAGGGGTACCGGTAGGAGATGGGAGAAGGGGTAAAGGTAGGAGATGAGAGAAGGGGTAAAGGTAGGAGATGAGAGATTGGGTAAAGTTAGGAGATGGGAGAAGGGGTAAAGGTAAGAGATGGGAGAAGGGGTAAAGGTAGGAGATGAGAGAAGGGGTACCGGTAGGAGATGGGAGAAGGGGTAAAGGTAGGAGATGAGAGAAGGGGTAAAGTTAGGAGATGAGAGAAGGGGTAAAGGTAGGAGATGGGAGAAGGGGTAAAGGTAGGTGGAGATGAGAGAAGGGGTAAAGTTAGGAGATGGGAGAAGGGGTAAAGGTAGGAGATGAGAGATTGGGTAAAGTTAGGAGATGGGAGAAGGGGTACTGGTAGGAGATGGGAGAAGGGGTAAAGGTAGGAGATGAGAGATTGGGTAAAGTTAGGAGATGGGAGAAGGGGTACCGGTAGGAGATGGGAGAAGGGGTAAGGGTAGGAGATGAGAGAATGGGTAAAGGTAGGAGATGGAGAGAAGGAGTAAAGGTAGGAGATGGGGAGAAGGGGTAAAGGTAGGAGATGAGAGAAGGGGAGTAAAGTTAGGAGATGGGAGAAGGGGTAAAGGTAGGAGATGGAGATGAGAGATTGGGTAAAGTTAGGAGATGGGAGAAGGGGTAAAGGTAGGAGATGGGAGAGAGAAGGGGTACCGGTAGGAGATGGGAGAAGGGGTAAAGGTAGGAGATGAGAGAAGGGGTAAAGGTAGGAGATGAGAGATTGGGTAAAGTTAGGAGATGGGAGAAGGGGTAAAGGTAAGAGATGGGAGAAGGGGTAAAGGTAGGAGATGAGAGAAGGGGTACCGGTAGGAGATGGGAGAAGGGGTAAAGGTAGGAGATGAGAGAAGGGGTAAAGTTAGGAGATGAGAGAAGGGGTAAAGGTAGGAGATGGGAGAAGGGGTAAAGGTAGGAGATGAGAGAAGGGGTAAAGTTAGGAGATGGGAGAAGGGGTAAAGGTAGGAGATGAGAGATTGGGTAAAGTTAGGAGATGGGAGAAGGGGTACCGGTAGGAGATGGGAGAAGGGGTAAGGGTAGGAAATGAGAGAAGGGGTAAAGGTAGGAGATGAGAGAAGGAGTAAAGGTAGGAGATGGGAGAAGGGGTAAAGGTAGGAGATGAGAGAAGGGGTAAAGTTAGGAGATGGGAGAAGGGGTAAAGGTAGGAGATGGGAGAAGGGGTAAAGGTAGGAGATGAGAGAAGGGGTAAAGGTAGGAGATGAGAGAAGGGTAAAGGTAGGGAGATGAGAGAAGGGGTAAAGGTAGGAGATGGGAGATGGGAGAAGGGGTAAAAAGGTAGGAGATGGGAGAAGGGGTAAAGGTAGGAGATGGGAGAAGGGGTAAAGGTAGGAGATGAGAGAAGGGGTAAAGGTAGGAGATGAGAGAAGGGGTAAAGGTAGGAGATGGAGAAGGGGTAAAGGTAGGAGATGGGAGATGGGAGAAGGGGTAAAGGTAGGAGATGGGAGAAGGGGTAAAGGTAGGAGATGGGAGATAGGAGATGGGTAAAGTAGGAGATAGGAGATGGGAGAAGGGGTACCGGTAGGAGATGGGAGAAGGGGTAAAGGTAGGAGATGAGAGAAGGGGTAAAGTTAGGAGATGGGAGAAGGGAGTAAAGGTAGGAGATGGGAGAAGGTGTAAACGTAGGAGATGGGAGAAGGGGTAAAGGTAGGAGATGGGAGAAGGGGTAAAGGTAGGAGATGAGAGAAGGGGTAAAGGTAGGAGATGAGAGAAGGGGTAAAGGTAGGAGATGGGAGATAGGAGGGAGAAGGGGTAAAGGTAGGAGATGGGAGAAGGGGTAAAGGTAGGAGATGGGAGAAGGGGTAAAGGTAGGAGATGGGAGAAGGGTAAAGGTAGGAGATGAGAGAAGGGGTAAAGGTAGGAGATGAGAGAAGGGGTAAAGGTAGGAGATGAGAGAAGGGGATGGGAGAAAAGGTAGGAGATGGGAGATGGGAGAAGGGGTAAAGGTAGGAGATGGGAGAAGGGTAAAGGTAGGAGATGGGAGATTGGGTAAAAAGTTAGGAGATGGGAGAAGGGGTACCGGTAGGAGATGGGAGAAGGGGTAAAGGTAGGAGATGAGAGAAGGGGTAAAGTTAGGGAGATGGGAGAAGGGGTAAAGGTAGGAGATGGGAGAAGGGGTAAAGGTAGGAGATGGGAGAAGGGGTAAAGGTAGGAGATGAGAGAAGGGAGTAAAGGTAGGAGATGAGAGAAGGGGTAAAGGTAGGAGATGGGAGATGGGAGAAGGGGTAAAGGTAGGAGATGGGAGAAGGGGTAAAGTTAGGAGATGGGAGAAGGGGTAAAGGTAGGAGATGAGAGATTGGGTAAAGTTAGGAGATGGGAGAAGGGGTACCGGTAGGAGATGGGAGAAGGGGTAAGGGTAGGAGATGAGAGAATGGGTAAAGTTAGGAGATGGGAGAAGGGGTACTGGTAGGAGATGGGAGAAGGGGTAAAGGTAGGAGATGAGAGATTGGGTAAAGTTAGGAGATGGGAGAAGGGGTACCGGTAGGAGATGGGAGAAGGGGTAAAAGGGATAGGAGATGAGAGAATGGGTAAAGGTAGGAGATGAGAGAAGGAGTAAAGGTAGGAGATGGGAGAAGGGGTAAAGGTAGGAGATGAGAGAAGGGGTAAAGTTAGGAGATGGGAGAAGGGGTAAAGGTAGGAGATGAGAGATTGGGTAAAGTTATGGGGAGATGGGAGAAGGGGTAAAGGTAAGAGATGGGAGAAGGGGTAAAGGTAGGAGATGAGAGATGGGAGAAGGGGTACCGGTAGGAGATGGGAGAAGGGGTAAAGGTAGGAGATGAGAGAAGGGGTAAAGGTAGGAGATGAGAGATTGGGTAAAGTTAGGAGATGGGAGAAGGGGTAAAGGTAAGAGATGGGAGAAGGGGTAAAGGTAGGAGATGAGAGAAGGGGTACCGGTAGGAGATGGGAGAAGGGGTAAAGGTAGGAGATGAGAGAAGGGGTAAAGTTAGGAGATGAGAGAAGGGGTAAAGGTAGGAGATGGGAGAATGGGGTAAAGGTAGGAGATGAGAAGTAAAGAGGGTAAAGTTAGGAGATGGGAGAAGGGGTAAAGGTAGGAGATGAGAGATTGGGTAAAGTTAGGAGATGGGAGAAGGGGTACCGGTAGGAGATGGGAGAAGGGGTAAGGGTAGGAAATGAGAGAAGGGGTAAAGGTAGGAGATGAGAGAAGGTGTAAAGGTAGGAGATGGGAGAAGGGGTAAAAAGGTAGGAGATGAGAGAAGGGGTAAAGTTAGGAGATGGGAGAAGGGGTAAAGGTAGGAGATGGGAGAAGGGGTAAAGTTAGGAGATGGGAGAAGGGGTAAAGGTAGGAGATGGGAGAAGCGGTAAAGGTAGGAGATGGGAGAAGGGGTAAAGGTAGGAGATGGGAGAAGGGGTAAAGGTAGGAGATGGGAGAAGGGGTACCGGTAGAAGATGGGAGAAGGGGTACCGGTAGGAGATGGGAGAAGGGGTACCGGTAGGAGATGGGAGAAGGGGTAAAGGTAGGAGGGGGGTGAGCAGGGAGGTCTTAGTGGAGTAGTTTGAGAGGGGAAGGAGGGAGGGATGAAAGGAGAGATGAGGGAGGGATGACAGAGGGATGACAGAGGGATGTAGGTAATGAGGGACTTTTAAGATGGAGTATCTCCATTTAAGGTTCTGTAATTTTGTGTTCCTCTACTGCTGTTCTGTTCCACCCAGACAGATGTTTCCATCTCTGTCTCTGTCTCTTTCTCTGTCTCTGTCTCTGTCTCTCTCTTATTGGTACAGGGGGCCTGCAGGGGGAGTTATTCTCGTTCAGTGAGGAGGGAGATCTGAAGTTGTGTTCTACAACCTGTTTACCATGTTCTCTCTTACAGGCTGACCCTTTGTTTGAGCATGACATCTAAGGGCTGGATGGTGATGTAACCGAATAAAGGGGATTTCCCAAATTAAAATTCTCTCTCTCTCTCTCTCTCTGTCACTCTCTCTCTCTGTCTCTCTCTGTCTCTGTCTCTCTCTCTCTCTCTCTCTCTCTTCCTCTTCCTCTTCCTCTCTCTCTCTCTCTCTCTCTCCTCTCTCTACACATCAGTCACTCAAATATGTGTGGTGGAGCCAGAATGTGTGGTCCAACTACTGTAAATTGGTTCTCATATAGGGACTACTGAGAGACTTCTAGAGATCACTTACTTACATCCTAATGGTTGTTTGAGAGATGAAGATCAATTGGATCAATACTTTTTACCAAACCAGGGACCATATCCACAAAGCCTCTCAGAGTAGGAGTGCTGATCTCAGGTCAGTTTAGCCTTTTAGATCAAAACTAATAAGACTATTTAGACAGGTGGGGACCTGATCCTCGATCAGCACTCCTACTCCTCCTATCTCCCTCATAATCTTCAGTCTCCACTCCATCTCACTCATAATATTCCATCTCCACTCTATCTCTCATAATATCCAGGCTCCATTATCTCTCTCATAATATCCAGTCTCAATTATCTCTCTCATAATATCCAGTCTCTGTTATCTCTCTCATAATATCCAGTCTCCATTATCTCTCTCATAATATCCAGTCTCCATTATCTCTCTCATAATATCCAGTCTGTTATCTCTCTCATAATATCCGGTCTCTGTTATCTCTCTCATAATATCCAGTCTCCATTATCTCTCTCATAATATCCAATCTCCATGATCTCTCTCATAATATCCAGTCTCCATTATCTCTCTCATAATATCCAGTCTCTGTTATCTCTCTCATAATACTCTATATACACCGTTCAAAAGTTTGGGGTCACTTAGAAATGTCCTTGTTTTTGAAAGAACAGCACATTTCTTGTTCAACAAAATAACATCAAATTGATCAGAAATACAGTGTAGACATTGTTAATGTTGTAAATGACTATTGTAGCTGGAAACAGCTGATTTTTTATAGAATATCTACATAGGTATACAGAGGCTGATTATCAGCAAACATCACTCATGTTTTCCGATGGCACATTGTGTTAGCTAATCCAAGTTTATTGTTTTAAAAGGCTAATTGATCAATAGAAAACCCTTTTGCAATTAAGTTAGCATAGCTGAAAACTGTTGTCCTGATTAAAGAAGCAAGAAAACTGGCATTCTTTAGACTAGTTAAGTATCTGGAACATTAGCATTTGTGGATTCAATTACAGGCTCAAAAGGTCCAGAAACAAAGAGCTTTCCTCTGAAACTTGTCAGTCTATTCTTGTTCTGAGAAATGAAGGCTATTCCATGTGAGAAATTGCCAAGAAACTGAAGATGTCGTACAACGCTGTGTACTACTCCCATCACAGAACAGCGCAAAGTGGCTCTACCAGAATAGAACGAGAAGTGGGAGGCCCCGGTGCACAACTGAGCAAGAGGACAAGTACATTATATTGTCTAGTTTGAGAAACAGCCGCCTCACAGGTCCTGGCAGCATAATTAAATAGCACCCACAAAACAGCAGTCTCAAAGTCAACAATGAAGAGGATGCTGGCCTTATAGGCCCTCATAATATTCAGTCTCCACTCCATCTCTCTCTTAATATTACATCTCCACTCTATATGTATCATAATATTTAATCTCCACTCTATCTCTCTCATAATATTCAGTCTCCACTCTATATGTATCATAATATTCAGTCTCCACTCCACCTCTCTCTTAATATTCAGTCTCCACTCCACCTCTCTCATAATATTCAGTCTCCACTCCACCTCTCTCATAATATTCAGTCTCCACTCCATCTCTCTCTTAATATTCAGTCTCCACTCCATCTCTCTCATAATATTCAGTCTCCACTCCATCTCTCTCTTAATATTCAGTCTCCACTCCATCTCTCTCTTAATATTCAGTCTCCACTCCATCTCTCTCTTAATATTTAGACTCCACTCCATCTCTCTCTTAATATTTAGTCTCCACTCCATCTCTCTCTTAATATTCAGTCTCCACTCCATCTCTCTCTTAATATTCAGTCTCCACTCCATCTCTCTCTTAATATTTAGACTCCACTCCATCTCTCTCTTAATATTCAGTCTCCACTCCATCTCTCTCTTAATATTTAGACTCCACTCCATCTCTCTCTTAATATTCAGTCTCCACTCCATCTCTCTCTTAATATTTAGACTCCACTCCATCTCTCTCTTAATATTCAGTCTCCACTCCATCTCTCTCTTAATATTTAGACTCCACTCCATCTCTCTCTTAATATTCAGTCTCCACTCCATCTCTCTCATAATATTCAGTCTCCACTCTATATGTATCATAATAATCAGTCTCCACTCCATCTTTCTCATAATAATCAGTCTCTACTCCATCTCTCTCATAATATTCAGTCTCCACTCTATATGTCTCATAATAATCAGTCTACACTCCATCTCTCTCATAATAATCAGTCTCCACTCTATATGTCTCATAATAATCAGTCTCCACTCTATATGTCTCATAATAATCAGACTCCACTCCATCTCTCTCATAATAATCAGTCTCCACTCCATCTCTCTCATAATAATCAGTCTCCACTCCATCTCTCTCATAATAATCAGTCTCCACTCCATCTCTCTCATAATATTCAGTCTCCACTCCATCTCTCTCATAATATTCAGTCTCCACTCTATGTCTCATAATAATCAGTCTCCACTCTATGTCTCATAATAATCAGTCTCCACTCTATATGTATCATAATAATCAGTCTCCACTCTATATGTCTCATACTATTCTTTCTCACAACAATTCTGCTCATTTTATTCTCTCTCTTCTTTTTCTCAGAAATGTAAAAAGCCTAAATATCTGATTAATCATGGTGACTCTATAAAGCATAGCCTGACAATTCACTGTGTATTCAAATATTCATAGGTCTGTTTGACTGCTGAGGTGTAGAGCATGGGTCCCTAATGGCACCCTATTCCTTTAAAGCTTTGGTCAAAATTAGTGCACTATATAGAGAATATGATGCCATTTGGGATTCACCGGGAGAGATGTAGAGGCTATAGCCACAAGCAGACACTCATAGTATGCAGAGGAGTCCTGAGGAAGGACTGGAGTGTGGTCCAAATGTGTCCCTATTCTGTATAAAGTGCACTACTTTTGACCAGGGCCCAGGGTTTCCATAGGATATAGGCTCCCTTTTTGGGACACATCATTGGGCTCCAATCTACATTTCCTTCAATTCGTTCTCATGCTGTTCTCTCAGTCACATGTACCTCTGCTGTTATCAGTCACATGTACCTCTGCTGTTCTCTCAGTCACATGTACCTCTGCTGTTCTCTCAGTCACGCACGTGTACCTCTGCTGTTCTCTCAGTCACGCACGTGTACCTCTGCTGTTCTCTCAGTCACGCACGTGTACCTCTGCTGTTCTCTCAGTCACATGCACCTCTGCTGTTCTCTCAGTCACATGTACCTCTGCTGTTCTCTCAGTCACATGTACCTCTGCTGTTCTCTCAGTCACATGTACCTCTGCTGTTCTCTCAGTCACATGTACCTCTGCTGTTCTCTCAGTCACATGTACCTCTGCTGTTCTCTAAGCCACATGTACCTCTGCTTTTCTCTCAGTCACGTACGTGTACCTCTGCTGTTCTCTCAGTCACGTACGTGTACCTCTGCTGTTCTCTCAGTCACATGTACCTCTGCTTTTCGCTCAGTCACATGTACCTCTGCTGTTCTCTCAGTCACATGCACCTCCGCTGTTCTCTCAGTCACATGTACCTCTGCTGTTCTCTCAGTCACATGTACCTCTGCTGTTCTCTCAGTCACATGTACCTCTGCTGTTCTCTCAGTCACATGTACCTCTGCTGTTCTCTCAGTCACATGTACCTCTGCTTTTCTCTCAGTCACGCATGTGTACCTCTGCTGTTCTCTCAGTCACGTACATGTACCTCTGCTGTTCTCTCAGTCACATGCATCTACGCTGTTCTCTCAGTCACATGTACCTCTGCTGTTCTCTCAGTCACATGCACCTCTGCTGTTCTCTCAGTCACATGTACCTCTGCTTTTCTCTCAGTCACGCACTTGCACCTCTGCTGTTCTCTCAGTCACATGTACCTCTGCTGTTCTCTCAGTCACATGCACCTCCGCTGTTCTCTCAGTCACATGTACCTCTGCTGTTCTCTCAGTTACATGTACCTCTGCTGTTCTCTCAGTCACGTACGTGTACCTCTGCTGTTCTCTCAGTCACATGCACCTCTGCTGTTCTCTCAGTCACATGCACCTCTGCTGTTCTCTCAGTCACATGTACCTCTGCTGTTCTCTCAGTCACATGTACCTCTGCTGTTCTCTCAGTCACATGTACCTCTGCTGTTCTCTCAGTCATGTGTACCTCTGCTGTGCTGTCAGTCACGTACGTGTACCTCTGCTGTTCTCTCAGTCACATGTACCTCTGCTGTTCTCTCAGTCACGTGTACCTCTGCTGTTCTCTCAGTCACGTGTACCTCTGCTGTTCTCTCAGTCACATGTACCTCTGCTGTTCTCTCAGTCACATGTACCTCTGCTGTTCTCTCAGTCACATGTACCTCTGCTGTTCTCTCAGTCACGTACGTGTACCTCTGCTGTTCTCTCAGTCACATGTACCTCTGCTGTTCTCTCAGTCACATGCACCTCTGCTGTTCTCTCAGTCACATGCACCTTTGCTGTTCTCTCAGTCACATATACCTCTGCTGTTCTCTCAGTCACGTACGTGTACCTCTGCTGTTCTCTCAGTCACATGTACCTCTGCTGTTCTCTCAGTCACATGTACCTCTGCTGTTCTCTCAGTCACATGTACCTCTGCTGTTCTCTTAGTCACATGTACCTCCGCTGTTCTCTCAGTCACATGTACCTCCGCTGTTCTCTCAGTCACATGTACCTCTGCTGTTCTCTCAGTCACATGTACCTCTGCTGTTCTCTCAGTCACATGTACCTCTGCTGTTCTCTCAGTCACATGTACCTCTGCTGTTCTCTCAGTCACATGTACCTCTGCTGTTCTCTCAGTCACATGTACCTCCGCTGTTCTCTCAGTCACATGTACCTCCGCTGTTCTCTCAGTCACATGTACCTCTGCTGTTCTCTCAGTCACATGTACCTCTGCTGTTCTCTCAGTCACATGTACCTCTGCTGTTCTCTAAGCCACATGTACCTCTGCTTTTCTCTCAGTCACATGTACCTCTGCTGTTCTCTCAGTCACATGTACCTCTGCTGTTCTCTCAGTCACATGTACCTCCGCTGTTCTCTCAGTCACATGTACCTCTGCTGTTATGTAGTGGTGGTCACAACATTACTGTCGAATAACTGTCGATCTCACAGTAATTGACCGTTAATTAATGTAAACACATTTAGCATCTCCTGGCTTCCACACATAACCTACAAGCCACTGATGTTGACCTTTGGACATCTACACTTGAAAAAGTCTAATACGTGTAATATAGCCCGCACGTTCACAATAAATCCATTATTTATTTTAGACAGATCTAAAGAAGGATGATGTGAAGAAAATGGAATCTATTTCAGAAGAACAGAATAGCATACTCTGAGTTGTCCTTATGTTAGGTCCTGACCTGGCTACTCCATATGGCTGTGGGCTCCACTAGTTCATTTAGCAGTTGTTATTTGCTTTATTTTTTTATAGCTGAAGAACAGAATTGAACAAAGCTGAATAAAATAGAAAGGACATTTACTCCAAACGATCTGTAACGGCTTTCTATTGGTGAAGGAGAGTCGGACCAAACTGCAGCGTGTAGATTTCGATCCATGTTTAATAAAACAACGTAACACGAATCAAAATACAAACTCAACAAAACAATAAACGTAATGAAAACCGAAACAGCCTAAACTGGTGCAAACTACCACAGAATAAGGCCATCAAGACACTAAGGACAATCACCCACAATACAACCAAAGAATATGGCTGCCTAAATATGGTTCCCAATCAGAGACAACGGTAAACACCTGCCTCTGATTGAGAACCACTTCAGACAGCCATAGACTCTCCCAGAACACCCCACTAAGCTACAATCCCACTAAGCTACACACCACATACAAAAACCCATGTCACACCCTGGCCTGACCAAAACATAAAGAAAAACACAAAATACTTCGACCAGGGCGTGACAGAACCCCCCAAGGTGCGGACTCCCGAACGCACCTCAAAACAACAGGGAGGGTCCGGGTGGGCGTCTGTCCATGGTGGCGGCTCCGGTGCGGGACGCGGACCCCACTCAAACACTGTCTTAGTCCCTCTTCCTCGCGTCCCTGGATAGTCCACCCTCGCCGCCGACCATGGCCTAGTAGTCCTCACCCAGAACCCCACTGGACTGAGGAGCAGATCGGGACTGAAGGACAGCTCGGGACGGAGGCAGCTCGGGACTGAGGGGAAGCTCGGGAGTGAGAGAAAGCTCGAGAGTGAGAGAAAGCTCGAGAGTGAGAGAAAGCTCAGGAGTGAGAGAAAGCTCAGGAGTGAGAGAAAGAGTGAGAGAAAGCTCAGGAGTGAGAGGAAGCTCAGGAGTGAGAGGAAGCTCAGGCAGGTTGATGGATCTACCAGATCCTGGCTGGCTGGTGGTTCCGGCAGATCCTGGCTGACTGGCAGATCCTGGCTGACTGGCGGATCCTGGCTGACTAGCGGTTCTGGCAGATCCTGGCTGACTGGCGGATCCTGGCTGACTGGCGGATCCTGGCTGACTGGCGGATCCTGGCTGACTGGCGGATCTGGCAGATCCTGGCTGACTGGCAGATCCTGGCTGACTGGCGGATCTGGCAGATCCTGGCTGACTGGCGGATCCTGGCTGACTGACGTATCCTGGCTGACAAGCGGATCTGGCAGATCCTGGCTGACTGGCGGATCCTGGCTGACTGGCGGATCCTGGCTGACTAGCGGATCTGGCAGATCCTGGCTGACTGGCAGATCCTGGCTGACTAGCCGGTCTGGCAGATCCTGGCTGACTGGCGGATCCTGGCTGACTGGCGGATCTGGCAGATCCTGGCTGACTGGCGGATCCTTGCTGACTGGCGGATCCTGGCCGACTGGCAGATCCTGGCCGACTGGCAGATCCTGGCCAACTGGCACTACTGGCAGATCCTGGCCGACTGGCACTTCTGGCGGCTCCATGTAGACTGACAGCTCTGGCTGCGCTGAACAGGCGGGAGACTCCGGCAGCGCTGTAGAGGAGAAAGGCTCTGGCTGCGCTAAACAGGCGGGAGACTCCAACAGCGCCGGACAGGCGGGACGCTCCGGCAGCGGCGCCGGACAGGCGGGATGCTCCGGCAGCGGCGTCGGAGAGGCAGGACGCTCCGGCAGCGGCGCCGGACAGGCGGGACCCTCCGGCAGCGGCGCCGGACAGGCGGGAGGCTCCGGCAGCGGCGCCGGACAGGCGGGAGGCTCCGTCAGCGGCGCCGGACAGGCGGGACGCTCCGGCAGCGGCGCCGGACAGGCGGGAGGCTCCGGCAGCGGCGCCGGACAGGCGGGACGCTCCGGCAACGCTGGACAGGTGGGACACACTGTAGGCCTGATGCGTGGTGCTGGCACTGGTGGTAATGAACCGAGGACACGCACAGGAAGCCTGGTGCGGGGAGCTGCTACCGGAGGGCTGGGGTGTGGAGGTGGTACTGGATAGACCGGACCGTGCAGGCGCACTGGAGCTCTTGAGCACCGAGCCTGCCCAACCTTACCTGGCTCGATGCCCACTCTAGCCCGGCCGATACGAGGAGCTGGAATATACCGCACCGGGCTATGCACCCGCACTGGGGACACCGTGCGCACCACTGCATAACAAGGTGCCTGCCCGGTCTCTCTAGCCCCCCGGTAACCACAGGAAGTTAGCGTAGGTCTCCTACCTAGCGTAGCCATACTCCCTGTGAGCCACCCCCCAAAAATTTTTTGGGGCTGATTCTCAGGCTTCCTTGCCAACCGTGTTCCCTCATATCGCCGGCTCCTCTCTCCGGCTGCCTCTGCTCTCCTCGCTGCCTCCACCTGTTCCCATGGAAGGCGATCCCTTCCCGCCAGGATCTCCTCCCATGTGTAGCAACCCTTGCCATCCAATATCTCGTCCCATGTCCAATCCTCATTGCGCCGCTGTTGCTGCCTTTGCTGCTTCTCCTGTGGCTCCTGCCTGTTGACACGCTGCTTGGTCCTGTGGTGGGTGATTCTGTAACGGCTTTCTATTGGTGAAGGAGAGTCGGACCAAACTGCAGCGTGTAGATTTCGATCCATGTTTAATAAAACAACGTAACACGAATCAAAATACAAACTCAACAAAACAATAAACGTAATGAAAACCGAAACAGCCTAAACTGGTGCAAACTACCACAGAATAAGGACATCAAGACACTAAGGACAATCACCCACAATACAACCAAAGAATATGGCTGCCTAAATATGGTTCCCAATCAGAGACAACGGTAAACACCTGCCTCTGATTGAGAACCACTTCAGACAGCCATAGACTCTCCAAGAACACCCCACTAAGCTACAATCCCACTAAGCTACACACCACATACAAAAACCCATGTCACACCCTGGCCTGACCAAAACATAAAGAAAAACACAAAATACTTCGACCAGGGCGTGACACGATCTGAGTGTGCCAATGTGGCTATTCTGTGTTGAGCAGTTAACAAGGAAAAAGGTATGTTGATAAACTATTAGGCTATTTGTTCACATTATAAATGCAGCAATGAGCACAGTCTATAAGTGTGAATGTTCCATTAGTGGAAAACACCATTATCAAAAGTGACCACAAATGTGATTATGCATGTAATGCTTTTATTATAAAGGTGCATTTTTATGGTGAAAGTTAACTTCCCCAAACTTGAAACTCACGTGCTGCTTATGTTAGGCTCTACACCCCTTGTAAAGCAGATTAATGTGGTTAATTTTAATAAGTTATTTGGCCACTTTAGTTGTGACACAAACCTTATTAAAACATATAGACCTGTGGCTAGGCTACAGCAGGTGAGCAACTATGAATTGTAAAAAGTCACAAACAAAAAACATGATTTCTTATGCTAGGCATCATTCACAAGTGATCATATTTAATTCACAGGTGATAGGCTAATATTGTCACCCATCAGACCAGTTTTGATTGAGCCTTGTCTTTACATACACTAAGGAATATATGTGTGAAATGTGTTTTTATTTAGAATGGAACATTATTATGCACCTGTATCGAAACAGGGGCAGCTGGAAAAAATACATGTCATCTATGCACTTAAATAGAGAATGGAGGACGCTTTCCCGTGGTTCATGTTCATGCCAGCCTGGTAGGCTATACTGCTGTTGTAAATATAAGCAATGTGCTTAATATTAGGAAAGCTGATAAATAAATATAGTAGACCTAGCCTATAGAAGGCTGATCCTCATCTTTTTATTAGAGGCCATCACTCTATTTGTTATCAGTCACATGTAGCTCTGCTGTTATCAGTCACATGTAGCACTGCTGTTATCAATCACATGTAGCTCTGCTGTTATCAGTCACATGTACCTCTGCTGTTATCAGTCACATGTAGCTCTGCTGTTATCAGTCACATGTACCTCTGCTGTTCTCTCAGTCACATGTAGCTCTGCTGTTATCAGTCACATGTAGCTCTGCTGTTATCAGTCGCATGTACCTCTGCTGTTCTCTCAGTCACATGTACCTCTGCTGTTCTCTCAGTCACATGTACCTCTGCTGTTCTCTCAGTCACGTGTAGCTCTGCTGTTATCAGTCACATGTAGCTCTGCTGTTATCAGTCGCATGTACCTCTGCTGTTCTCTCAGTCACATGTACCTCTGCTGTTATCAGTCACATGTACCTCTGCTGTTCTCTCAGTCACATGTAGCTCTGCTGTTATCAGTCACATGTACCTCTGCTGTTCTCTCAGTCACATGTACCTCTGCTGTTATCAGTCACATGTACCTCTGCTGTTCTCTCAGTCACATGTACCTCTGCTGTTCTCTCAGTCACATGCACCTCTGCTGTTCTCTCAGTCACATGTACCTCTGCTGTTCTCTCAGTCACATGTACCTTTGCTGTTCTCTCAGTCACATGTACCTCTGCTGTTCTCTCAGTCACATGTACCTCTGCTGTTCTCTCAGTCACATGTATCTCTGCTGTTCTCTCAGTCACATGTACCTCTGCTGTTCTCTCAGTCACATGTACCTCTGCTGTTATCAGTCACAGGTAGCTCTGCTGTTATCAGTCACATGTACCTCTGCTGTTCTCTCAGTCACATGTACCTCTGCTGTTCTCTCAGTCACATGTACCTCTGCTGTTCTCTCAGTCACATGTACCTCTGCTGTTATCAGTCACATGTACCTCTGCTGTTATCAGTCAGTAATAAATAATAATAATAGTAAACCTCTACTTTAGTGAAGAAAACATTGATGCCAGGTGTGTTGTAATAAATTGAGTGGTGTCCACTGATTAAACGCAGTCTTTCTGGAAAATCCCAGATATTCACAAAGTTTGTGATGAATGACAGGTTGATTCTTCATGCAAAATAGATTTGGTGTTTAAAATTAAATGAAGCAGCTTTATTTTAGGGGTTTAGTGAAGGTGGGTCTTTTTTGACCCTTAGGGTTAAGCTTATCCATCTTATTCTCCAGTGACTGGATATTTGCCAATAGAACAGAGAGCGTGTTTTTCTTCCTCAATTTCACACATCTACGGCTGCGGCATTTTGGTAGCCCATGGAACAAAGGAATAGGTTCCGGTTTGCACTTCTCATTCTAACAGGAAATAATGGATGGAAACTAACATTATTCTATCAATCAGAGAACTCAACGGATGACAAAAGTCCTCTTCCATCATCTTCCAGCTTGTCTCTTTTTCTTTCTCTCTCTCTTTCTCTATTGCGCTCTCGCTCTCTGTCTCTCTCTCGCTCTGTCTCTCTCTCTCTCTCGCTCTGTCTCTCTCTCGCTCTCTGTCTCTCTCTCGCTCTCTGTCTCTCTCTCACTCTCTGTCTCTCTCTCTCTCGCTCTCTGTCTCTCTCTCACTCTGTCTCTCTCTCTCGCTCTCTGTCTCTCTCTCACTCTCTGTCTCTCTCTCTCTCTCTCTCTCTCGCTCTCTGTCTCTCTCGCTCTCTGTCTCTCTCGCTCTGTCTCTCTCTCGCTCTCTGTCTCTCTCTCGCTCTCTGTCTCTCTCTCGCTCTCTGTCTCTCTCGCTCTCTGTCTCTCTCTCACTCTCTGTCTCTCTCTCACTCTCTGCCTCTCTCTCTCGCTCTCTGTCTGTCTGTCTGTCTGTCTGTCTGTCTGTCTGTCTGTCTGTCTGTCTGTCTGTCTGTCTGTCTGTCTGTCTGTCTGTCTGTCTGTCTGTCTGTCTGTCTGTCTGTCTGTCTGTCTGTCTCTCTCTAGCCCTGCCCCTCTGCTTATTTGATTGCATAATTTGTTTCACAATCGTCTGTTCATAGTTCATCATTTATTGTTCCTCTGGAACCATGTGTCTGTTGCCATGACACCAAGGACGCATCCAAAATGCCACCCTGTTCCCTATGTGACCCATCCCCAAAATGAAATGGTGTTTTTTTACAATGGATAAAAGTACAGAGTCAGAGCTAGAAAATGGTATATCATACACCAACGATTTCAAGACTAAAAGTGGTGAAAGTACTATCAAAAATGTGTAGTAAAAATACACTTCATCTTATTCTTGGCCTATATCCTATTCTGACTTTGTTGCAGGTTGTTCTTCACATTGCTGTCTCTGGTAACAATCAACGTTTATTTGTCACATGCACAGGTTACAGAAGGTTACTATGCAGATCATAAATCTAACGTTAGCTAGCTAGCTAACAGTTCGCTTTAATTTGCAATGAAAATGACTTTCTGACAATATTAGAAACGTTAATACCTGAAAACGCAGCTACTCTTACCGTATACATGGATGAACACCTCTCCCTCTCTGCCATGGATGCCACGGTTGCCCTTAGTTTGAAGATGTAATCCGGAGACAGGTGTTTTATACAACAGCCTTCTGTGTTCTCATTTGGACTCTCTGCATTTGGTAATCATCTCTGCTTCCACCGGGCATTCCACTGATTTCAAAACTCGGTCAACTTCTTCTGTGCCAACAACATTGTTAATCACAGTTTCTTCCCCATCACAGTCATCAGAACACTCTACAAAGTCTGGTTCAATTAAAATGTTTTTACCTAAATCATGGAGTTCCTCATCGTCTGATTCATTTTCAGAGATAGTCAGCATGGCACGATCGACCTCCAGAAAGTATTTTATCACAATTATTTCCCACTGATCTTTGCCGATAGCACATTTTAAAATGTTGAGAGCAGTAGCTACACTTCTTCAGTTCTTCATGATATCTTAAAAAAAGCTGCAGTAGAAGGATTATCTAGACATACTGAACAGCTCATGTTATTGACAGAAGCATGCTACATGGCAGACCAATCCGGACTCATCGCTCGGCATGTCCAGCCCCTTCATTATTTAAGCCAATCATGGCCTGCAGGAAGGTTCCTGTATTTTTCCATGGCTAAAACAACTAGGCTTGTATTTTAACAGTTTTATTCATATTTACAGATGGGCATACAGTTTTTTTATTAAGGCAATTGAAAGTTCACATGATCCAGAAGGTATTTCTGTCAAAAAAAGTGTTTTAATAAAAAAGGGGGAGTGAGGTACGACATACGCCTAGCTTCCTGAAACGGGTCACCTATACAGTACACTACTTTGTAGGGAATAGGGTGCCATTTGGGATGCCCAGCTCCAGACATGAAGGACTTTAACATATTATGGAACCCTAATGGGTTCTATCTGTTTTAATAGAGATGATGTGGTGTATGTATATATATATATATATATATATATATATATATATATATATATATATATATATATATATATACAGTGCCTTGCGAAAGTATTCGGCCCCCTTGAACTTTGCGACCTTTTGCCGCATTTCAGGCTTCAAACATAAAGATATAAAACTGTATTTTTTTGTGAAGAATCAACAACAAGTGGGACACAATCATGAAGTGGAACGACATTTATTGGATATTTCAAACTTTTTGAACAAATCAAAAACTGAAAAATTGGGCGTGCAAAATTATTCAGCCCCTTTACTTTCAGTGCAGCAAACTCTCTCCAGAAGTTCAGTGAGGATCTCTGAATGATCCAATGTTGACCTAAATGACTAATGATGATAAATACAATCCACCTGTGTGTAATCAAGTCTCCGTATAAATGCACTTGCACTGTGATAGTCTCAGAGGTCCGTTAAAAGAGCAGAGAGCATCATGAAGAACAAGGAACACACTAGGCAGGTCCGAGATACTGTTGTGAAGAAGTTTAAAGCCGGATTTGGATACAAAAATATTTCCCAAGCTTTAAACATCCCAAGGAGCACTGTGCAAGCGATAATATTGAAATGGAAGGAGTATCAGACCACTGCAAATCTACCAAGACCTGGCCGTCCCTCTAAACTTTCAGCTCATACAAGGAGAAGACTGATCAGAGATGCAGCCAAGAGGCCCATGATCACTCTGGATGAACTGCAGAGATCTACAGCTGAGGTGGGACACTCTGTCCATAGGACATCAATCAGTCGTATATTGCACAAATCTGGCCTTTATGGAAGAGTGGCAAGAAGAAAGACATTTCTTAAAGATATCCATAAAAAGTGTTGTTTAAAGTTTGCCACAAGCCACCTGGGAGACACACCAAACATGTGGAAGAAGGTGCTCTGGTCAGATGAAACCAAAATTGAACTTTTTGGCAACAATGCAAAACGTTATGTTTGGCGTAAAAGCAACACAGCTCATCACCCTGAACACCCCATCCCCACTGTCAAACATGGTGGTGGCAGCATCATTGATGGGAAGATGGATGGAGCCAAATACAGGACCATTCTGGAAGAAAACCTGATGGAATCTGCAAAAGACCTGAGACTGGGACGGAGATTTGTCTTCCAACAAGACAATGATCCAAAACATAAAGCAAAATCTACAATGGAATGGTTCAAAAATAAACATATCCAGGTGTTAGAATGGCCAAGTCAAAGTCCAGACCTGAATCCAATCGAGAATCTGTGGAAAGAACTGAAAACTGCTGTTCACAAATGCTCTCCATCCAACCTCACTGAGCTCGAGCTATTTTGCAAGGAGGAATGGGAAAAAATTTCAGTCCCTCGATGTGCAAAACTGATAGAGACATACCCCAAGCGACTTACAGCTGTAATCGCAGCAAAAGGTGGCGCTACAAAGTATTAACTTAAGGGGGCTGAATAATTTTGCACGCCCAATTTTCAGTTTTTGATTTGTTAAAAGTTTGAAATATCCAATAAATGTCGTTCCACTTCATGATTGTGTCCCACTTGTTGTTGATTCTTCACAAAAAAATACAGTTTTATATCTATATGTTTGAAGCCTGAAATGTGGCAAAAGGTCGCAAAGTTCAAGGGGGCCGAATACTTTCGCAAGGCACTGTATATATATATATATATATATAATGTTTATATGCATAGAATGCACGCACGCAGCCAGGCAGGCAGACACACACACTGACAACTTACTGGGGTGTTTATTGTGAAGCCTCAGTGTTGGCCTCTGGTGTTGTGTTCTGTAACCCATGTAAACATGGTTAGCATTACGTCAGAGCTTTACTGAGGCCTCCAGAGCTGCAAAACACTGGGCTGGACATGTCTGTCTGCGTGTGTGTGTGTGTGTGTGTGTCTGTGTGTGTGTGTGTGTGTGTGTGTGTGTGTGTGTGTGTCTGTGTGTGTGTGTGCGTGCGTGCGTGTGTGTGTGCGTACGTCTGTGTGTCTGTGTGTGTGTGTGTGTCTGTATGTAACTATGTGTGTCTATGTGTATGTATGTGTGTGAGTGTGTGTGTGTGTGTTTGTGTGCGTGTGTCTGTGTCACACACACACACACACACACACACACACACACACACACACACACACACACACACACACACACACACACACACACACACACACACACACACACACACACTCCAGGGCTTTGTAGCTGAGGGCTGGTTACCTCTCTTAGCTCAAATTAGTTTTACGTTCGACCAGACCAGTGTTCTAGGAATAAATGAATAACCCATATCTGTCATCATCAATCAATCTATCAATCAGTCAGTCAGTCACTCAGGCCAGGCACTGGGCCATGGATTATAGATACTGTACGCATATAAAGAGCACATCAGACAGTCATTTCACTGCATCTGGCTTATTTCTGTTGAGCTTATCAAAGTATCTGTCACTAGCTGGTAATGCAAATAACACTTTAGATTTGCAATCCAGATTTTCTTATTTTTGTGTGTGTGTGTGTGTGTCATGCCTACTGTTTCACACAGCAGTAGACTAGTTCAGTAAATATACGTTCCCCTGTGTTTGTGTGTGTATTGTAGATGGACCCTGTAACCTGTCCTTAGGAATCTCCAGGTGTGCCCGAGCAACACCGTTCTGTCCAACACTACGGCCCTATCTGAACCTCTCGGATCCTCTTTCCCCCAGCACCAAGACTTCTATCTGTGAGTACTACCTATTCAGATAAAACAATGTTGATATGCAACTTTAATGCTGTGACTTTTCAAGCACTGTGGGTCATCGTCAGGCGTCAACAACGTCTGAAAAGAAAGAAGGATGTAGAAATGTGTTGCTTTGTGTTGCTCAGTTTGAAATGTTGGTCGACGCCTACCATGTATTTCCACTTCAACTTGATAATAAGTGATAGTTATAGTGATGTAGAAACTGAAGATACGTTTGTATGGGTCAGTACTGATTAGGTTGTTGGATTGCACCTCTGGTTTGTGCAGTGTGTTGGGGATTTTCTGTTTCATCAGAGACTAAGAGATGCAGCTACTGTATGATCGCTTTAGCATTACCTGCTTCACTACTCTGCAGAGCGGGAAAGTTATTAGCTATCACAGCGCCGCGGTTTCATGTGGTAGAATAGCTTGTGCGTGCGTCTGCGTGTGTGTTTGTGTGCATGTGTTCGTGTGTGCATGTGTGCATTTGTGAGAGAGAGTATGTGCATGTGTAAGTCTGTGTGCACGTGTGTGTATGTGTGTGTACGTGTACTTATGTACTGAAGTGTGTATGTGGTCGTAGATCATTAATTAATGTGATAATTGCTCGTGCACTATGTATTTATTGAACCATGGTCAACGCAGTAAGTAGCGCTGAAATCACCACACATGGTGATCTAACCCGTATAAAATTACACAAGGAACAATGTCATTATATCTCAAGAGCATTTGAGTGTTTAGTTCAGCGTGTGGTTTGATACCAGGCTCATTTTGAAACGCTTCAAGGGTCAGTCAAGAAGTGATGCAAAGGCTATGGGATAAAGTGGTGGGTGTCTAAACAAATACCATCATAGAAAAAGTTATGTTCAAATGCATAACAAAGAAGACAGATAGATGAACTTTACCAGTGCTACATATAATACCAATATATATTATAGCTATACTGGACATTTTAGAGTGATATCTTTGCATAGATATTATAATGTGCGGTACATTGTTTAACCTTGACATCGCTATCCCTGTCTTAGTACAATGAACGCATCTCTTCAAACCTCAGAGGAAGTTTTGAGCAACATCACTTCAATGTCACTGACCCGTTCAAGGACCACATTTAGGGAAGAACACACATTCTGAGGTGGAATACGGAGATGAAATTTGTAATATGTGTCTTCACAGCAGAAACCTCTCTGACTAGGTTCTAGGCTTCACCAACCTGGACTCAGGGGTAGACGTAACATTGTAAATTAAAATATGGAACGCTCAAATTAGTATGATATGTAACGTTTGGTGTATTAGTTTGTGGACTTCAATCATCCATTCAATACGATATGTAACAAATTGCAATACGTATCATATGTTACGAATTCCAATCTTTTGTTGCTAACGTTAGCTTGCTGCTAGCTAGGCAGCTAACGTTAGCTAGGCTATGAGTTAGGTTTAGGGGCTAAGGTTAGGGTTTAAGGTTATGTTTAGGAGTTAGGTTAAAGGGTTGAGGTTAGGGGAAATGTTAGTTAATATCCTGCATAGTTGCAAAGTAGCTAAACGGTAGTAAGTAGTTGCGAAGTTGCTAATTCGCTTAAATTGTCCATTGAGATTCGAACATGGCAGCCTTCGGTTGCTAGACGTTTGTGTTATATGCCCACCGATCCACCTTGACCAACCACCCTCTTTCGTTTCTGCCTTAAGTAACCTTCTGTCTTATGTAACCATACAAAACCATACATAACATATCACACTAATTTCATTGTCCTGGATTTTCGTTTACTATGTTATGTCTAGTCTATGAGACAATGTTGGCTTCACACCTCCAGCCTCGAGTTCTGTCTGCATTCCAATTGGCACCCTTTTCTATATAGTGCAATACTTTTGACCAGAGCCCTATTTGGTCTATGTAGGGAATAGGGTGCCATTTGGTACACATAGTCTAGTCCTGCCTCGGCTGGATTCACAATTAATGCTTTACAGATGAATTATATATTTCCCTCTCACGCACTCTAGTAAAACCATACTTGTGTCTGACGACTTCTAGCTACTTAAGCTTGGATAATTTATTACTTGTAGTGCAGTACCGTGCAGCCAACACACACCCTGCAGCCTACACACACCCTGGAGCCTACACACACCCTGGACCTACACACACCCTGGAGCCTACACAGACCCTGGAGCCTACACACACCTTGGACCTACACACACCCTGCAGCCTACACACACCCTGCAGCCAACACACACCCTGGAGCCTACACACATACTGGACCTACACACACCCTGCAGCCTACACACACCCTGCAGCCTACACACACCCTGCAGCCTACACACACCCTGCAGCCTACACACACCCTGGAGCCTACACACACCCTGCAGTCTACAGACACCCTGCAGACTACACACACCCTGCAGTCTACACACACCCTGCAGAATAGACACACCCTGGAGCCTACACACACCCTGGACCTACACACACCCTGCAGCCAACACACACCCTGCAGCCTACACACACCCTGGAGCCTACACCCACCCTGGATCTACACACACCCTGCAGCCTACACACACTCTGCAGCCTACACACACCCTGCAGCCTACACACACCCTGCAGCCTACACACACCCTGGAGCCTACACACACGCTGCAGTCTACACACACCCTGCAGACTACACACATACTGCAGCCTCCAAACATACTGCAGCCTACACACCCTGCAGCCTACACACATACTGCAACCTACACACCCTGCAGCCTACACACCCTGCAGCCTACAAACCCTGCAGCCTACACACACCCTGCAGCCTACACACACCCTGGAGCCTACACACCCTGCAGCCTACACACCCTGCAGCCTACACACATACTGCAACCTACACACCCTGCAGCCAACACACACCCTGCAGCCTACACACATACTGCAGCCTACACACATACTGCAGCCTACACACACCCTGCAGCCTACACACACCCTGCAGACTACACACATACTGCAGACTACACACACCCTGGAGACTACACACATACTGGACCTACACACACCCTGCAGCCTACACACACCCTGCAGCCTACACACACCCTGCAGCCTACACACACCCTGCAGCCTACACACACCCTGGAGCCTACACACACCCTGTAGTCTACACACACTCTGCAGACTACACACACCCTGCAGCCTACACACACCCTGCAGCCTACACACACCCTGGAGCCTACACACACCCTGGACCTACACACACCCTGCAGCCTACACACACCCTGCAGCCTACACACACCCTGCTACCTACACACACCCTGCAGCCTACACACACCCTGGAGCCTACACACACCCTGCAGTCTACACACACCCTGCAGCCTACACACATACTGCAGCCTACACACATACTGCAGCCTACACACACCCTGCAGCCTACACACACCCTGCAGACTACACACATACTGCAGCCTACACACACCCTGCAGACTACACACCCTGCAGCCTACACACACCCTGCAGACTACACACATACTGCAGCCTACACACACCCTGCAGACTACACACCCTGCAGCCTACACACATACTGCAACCTACACACCCTGCAGTCTACACACACCCTGCAGACTACACACACCCTGGAGCCTACACACACCCTGCAGACTACACACACCCTGCAGTCTACACACACCCTGCAGAATACACACACCCTGGAGCCTACACACACCCTGCAGACTACACACATACTGCAGCCTACACACACCCTGCAGACTACACACCCTGCAGCCTACACACACCCTGCAGACTACACACATACTGCAGCCTACACACACCCTGCAGACTACACACCCTGCAGCCTACACACATACTGCAACCTACACACCCTGCAGCCTACACACATACTGCAGCCTACACACACCCTGGAGCCTACACACATCCTGCAGTCTACACACACCCTGCAGACTACACACACCCTGGAGCCTACACACATACTGGACCTACACACACCCTGCAGCCTACACACACCCTGCAGCCTACACACACCCTGCAGACTACACACATACTGCAGCCTACACACACCCTGCAGACTACACACCCTGCAGCCTACACACATACTGCAACCTACACACCCTGCAGCCTACACACATACTGCAGCCTACACACACCCTGGAGCCTACACACACCCTGCAGTCTACACACACCCTGCAGACTACACACACCCTGGAGCCTACACACATACTGGACCTACACACACCCTGCAGCCTACACACACCCTGCAGCCTACACACACCCTGCAGCCTACACACACCCTGCAGCCTACACACACCCTGAGCCTACACACACCCTGTAGTCTACACACACTCTGCAGACTACACACACCCTGCAGCCTACACACACCCTGGAGCCTACACACACCCTGCAGACTACACACACCCTGCAGTCTACACACACCCTGCAGAATACACACACCCTGGAGCCTACACACACCCTGGAGCCTACACACACCCTGGACCTACACACACCCTGCAGCCTACACACACCCTGCTACCTACACACACCCTGCAGCCTACACACACCCTGGAGCCTACACACACCCTGCAGTCTACACACACCCTGCAGACTACACACATACTGCAGCCTCCAAACATACTGCAGCCTACACACCCTGCAGCCTACACACATACTGCAACCTACACACCCTGCAGCCTACACACATACTGCAGCCTACACACCCTGCAGCCTACACACATACTGCAGCCTACACACCCTGCAGCCTACACACCCTGCAGCCTAAAAACCCTGCAGCTTAAACACACCCTGCAGCCTACACACACCCTGGAGCCTACACACCCTGCAGCCTACACACATACTGCAACCTACACACCCTGCAGCCTACACACATACTGCAGCCTACACACCCTGCAGCCTACACACACCCTGCAGCCTACACACACCCTGCAGCCTACACACACCCTGCAGCCTACACACACCCTGCAGCCTACACACACCCTGCAGCCTACACACATACTGCAACCTACACACCCTGCAGCCAACACACACCCTGCAGCCTACACACATACTGCAGCCTACACACATACTGCAGCCTACACACACACTGCAGCCTACACACACCCTGCAGACTACACACATACTGCAGCCTACACACACCCTGCAGACTACACACCCTGCAGCCTACACACACCCTGCAGACTACACACATACTGCAGCCTACACACACCCTGCAGACTACACACCCTGCAGCCTACACACATACTGCAACCTACACACCCTGCAGCCTACACACATACTGCAGCCTACACACACCCTGCAGTCTACACACACCATGCAGACTACACACACCCTGCAGCCTACACACACCCTGGAGCCTACACACACCCTGCAGTCTACAGACACCCTGCAGACTACACACACCCTGCAGTCTACACACACCCTGCAGAATACACACACCCTGGAGCCTACACACACCCTGGACCTACACACACCCTGCAGCCTTCACACACCCTGCAGCCAACACACACCCTGCAGCCTACACACACCCTGGAGCCTACACCCACCCTGGACCTACACACACCCTGCAGCCTACACACACTCTGCAGCCTACACACACCCTGCAGCCTACACACACCCTGCAGCCTACACACACCCTGGAGCCTACACACACGCTGCAGTCTACACACACCCTGCAGACTACACACATACTGCAGCCTCCAAACATACTGCAGCCTACACACCCTGCAGCCTACACACATACTGCAACCTACACACCCTGCAGCCTACACACCCTGCAGCCTACAAACCCTGCAGCCTACACACACCCTGCAGCCTACACACACCCTGGAGCCTACACACCCTGCAGCCTACACACATACTGCAACCTACACACCCTGCAGCCAACACACACCCTGCAGCCTACACACATACTGCAGCCTACACACATACTGCAGCCTACACACACCCTGCAGCCTACACACACCCTGCAGACTACACACATACTGCAGCCTACACACACCCTGCAGACTACACACCCTGCAGCCTACACACACCCTGCAGACTACACACATACTGCAGCCTACACACACCCTGCAGACTACACACCCTGCAGCCTACACACATACTGCAACCTACACACCCTGCAGTCTACACACACCCTGCAGACTACACACACCCTGGAGCCTACACACACCCTGCAGACTACACACACCCTGCAGTCTACACACACCCTGCAGAATACACACACCCTGGAGCCTACACACACCCTGCAGACTACACACATACTGCAGCCTACACACACCCTGCAGACTACACACCCTGCAGCCTACACACACCCTGCAGACTACACACATACTGCAGCCTACACACACCCTGCAGACTACACACCCTGCAGCCTACACACATACTGCAACCTACACACCCTGCAGCCTACACACATACTGCAGCCTACACACACCCTGGAGCCTACACACATCCTGCAGTCTACACACACCCTGCAGACTACACACACCCTGGAGCCTACACACATACTGGACCTACACACACCCTGCAGCCTACACACACCCTGCAGCCTACACACACCCTGCAGACTACACACATACTGCAGCCTACACACACCCTGCAGACTACACACCCTGCAGCCTACACACATACTGCAACCTACACACCCTGCAGCCTACACACATACTGCAGCCTACACACACCCTGGAGCCTACACACACCCTGCAGTCTACACACACCCTGCAGACTACACACACCCTGGAGCCTACACACATACTGGACCTACACACACCCTGCAGCCTACACACACCCTGCAGCCTACACACACCCTGCAGCCTACACACACCCTGCAGCCTACACACACCCTGGAGCCTACACACACCCTGTAGTCTACACACACTCTGCAGACTACACACACCCTGCAGCCTACACACACCCTGGAGCCTACACACACCCTGCAGACTACACACACCCTGCAGTCTACACACACCCTGCAGAATACACACACCCTGGAGCCTACACACACCCTGGAGCCTACACACACCCTGGACCTACACACACCCTGCAGCCTACACACACCCTGCAGCCTACACACACCCTGGAGCCTACACACACCCTGCAGCCTACACACACCCTGCAGCCTACACACACCCTGCTACCTACACACACCCTGCAGCCTACACACACCCTGGAGCCTACACACACCCTGCAGTCTACACACACCCTGCAGACTACACACATACTGCAGCCTCCAAACATACTGCAGCCTACACACCCTGCAGCCTACACACATACTGCAACCTACACACCCTGCAGCCTACACACATACTGCAGCCTACACACCCTGCAGCCTACACACATACTGCAGCCTACACACCCTGCAGCCTACACACCCTGCAGCCTAAAAACCCTGCAGCTTAAACACACCCTGCAGCCTACACACACCCTGGAGCCTACACACCCTGCAGCCTACACACATACTGCAACCTACACACCCTGCAGCCTACACACATACTGCAGCCTACACACCCTGCAGCCTACACACACCCTGCAGCCTACACACACCCTGCAGCCTACACACACCCTGCAGCCTACACACACCCTGCAGCCTACACACACCCTGCAGCCTACACACATACTGCAACCTACACACCCTGCAGCCAACACACACCCTGCAGCCTACACACATACTGCAGCCTACACACATACTGCAGCCTACACACACACTGCAGCCTACACACACCCTGCAGACTACACACATACTGCAGCCTACACACACCCTGCAGACTACACACCCTGCAGCCTACACACACCCTGCAGACTACACACATACTGCAGCCTACACACACCCTGCAGACTACACACATACTGCAGCCTACACACACCCTGGAGCCTACACACACCCTGCAGTCTACACACACCATGCAGACTACACACACCCTGCAGTCTACACACACCCTGCAGGATACACACATACTGCAGCCTACACACACCCTGCAGCCTACACACATACTGCAACCTACACACCCTGCAGCCTACACACATAATGCAGCCTACACACCCTGCAGCCTACACACCCTGCAGCCTACAAACCCTGCAGCCTACACACACCCTGCAGCCTACACACACCCTGGAGCCTACACACCCTGCAGCCTACACACCCTGCAGCCTACACACATACTGCAACCTACACACCCTGCAGCCAACACACACCCTGCAGCCTACACACATACTGCAGCCTACACACATACTGCAGCCTACACACACCCTGCAGCCTACACACACCCTGCAGACTACACACATACTGCAGCCTACACACACCCTGCAGACTACACACCCTGCAGCCTACACACACCCTGCAGACTACACACATACTGCAGCCTACACACACCCTGCAGACTACACACCCTGCAGCCTACACACATACTGCAACCTACACACCCTGCAGTCTACACACACCCTGCAGACTACACACACCCTGGAGCCTACACACACCCTGCAGACTACACACACCCTGCAGTCTACACACACCCTGCAGAATACACACACCCTGGAGCCTACACACACCCTGCAGACTACACACATACTGCAGCCTACACACACCCTGCAGACTACACACCCTGCAGCCTACACACACCCTGCAGACTACACACATACTGCAGCCTACACACACCCTGCAGACTACACACCCTGCAGCCTACACACATACTGCAACCTACACACCCTGCAGCCTACACACATACTGCAGCCTACACACACCCTGGAGCCTACACACATCCTGCAGTCTACACACACCCTGCAGACTACACACACCCTGGAGCCTACACACATACTGGACCTACACACACCCTGCAGCCTACACACACCCTGCAGCCTACACACACCCTGCAGACTACACACATACTGCAGCCTACACACACCCTGCAGACTACACACCCTGCAGCCTACACACATACTGCAACCTACACACCCTGCAGCCTACACACATACTGCAGCCTACACACACCCTGGAGCCTACACACACCCTGCAGTCTACACACACCCTGCAGAATACACACACCCTGGAGCCTACACACACCCTGGAGCCTACACACACCCTGGACCTACACACACCCTGCAGCCTACACACACCCTGCAGCCTACACACACCCTGCTACCTACACACACCCTGCAGCCTACACACACCCTGGAGCCTACACACACCCTGCAGTCTACACACACCCTGCAGACTACACACATACTGCAGCCTCCAAACATACTGCAGCCTACACACCCTGCAGCCTACACACATACTGCAACCTACACACCCTGCAGCCTACACACATACTGCAGCCTACACACCCTGCAGCCTACACACATACTGCAGCCTACACACCCTGCAGCCTACACACCCTGCAGCCTACACACCCTGCAGCCTAAAAACCCTGCAGCTTAAACACACCCTGCAGCCTACACACACCCTGGAGCCTACACACCCTGGAGCCTACACACATACTGCAACCTACACACCCTGCAGCCTACACACATACTGCAGCCTACACACCCTGCAGCCTACACACACCCTGCAGCCTACACACACCCTGCAGCCTACACACACCCTGCAGCCTACACACACCCTGCAGCCTACACACACCCTGCAGCCTACACACATACTGCAACCTACACACCCTGCAGCCAACACACACCCTGCAGCCTACACACATACTGCAGCCTACACACATACTGCAGCCTACACACACACTGCAGCCTACACACACCCTGCAAACTACACACATACTGCAGCCTACACACACCCTGCAGACTACACACCCTGCAGCCTACACACATACTGCAACCTACACACCCTGCAGCCTACACACATACTGCAGCCTACACACCCTGCAGCCTACACACACCCTGCAGCCTACACACACCCTGCAGCCTACACACACCCTGCAGCCTACACACACCCTGCAGCCTACACACACCCTGCAGCCTACACACATACTGCAACCTACACACCCTGCAGCCAACACACACCCTGCAGCCTACACACATACTGCAGCCTACACACATACTGCAGCCTACACACACACTGCAGCCTACACACACCCTGCAAACTACACACATACTGCAGCCTACACACACCCTGCAGACTACACACCCTGCAGCCTACACACACCCTGCAGACTACACACATACTGCAGCCTACACACACCCTGCAGACTACACACCCTGCAACCTACACACATACTGCAACCTACACACCCTGCAGCCTACACACATACTGCAGCCTACACACACCCTGGAGCCTACACACACCCTGCAGTCTACACACACCATGCAGACTACACACACCCTGCAGTCTACACACACCCTGCAGGATACACACATACTGCAGCCTACACACACCCTGCAGCCTACACACATACTGCAACCTACACACCCTGCAGCCTACACACATAATGCAGCCTACACACCCTGCAGCCTACACACCCTGCAGCCTACAAACCCTGCAGCCTACACACACCCTGCAGCCTACACACACCCTGGAGCCTACACACCCTGCAGCCTACACACCCTGCAGCCTACACACATACTGCAACCTACACACCCTGCAGCCAACACACACCCTGCAGCCTACACACATACTGCAGCCTACACACATACTGCAGCCTACACACACCCTGCAGCCTACACACACCCTGCAGACTACACACATACTGCAGCCTACACACACCCTGCAGACTACACACCCTGCAGCCTACACACACCCTGCAGACTACACACATACTGCAGCCTACACACACCCTGCAGACTACACACCCTGCAGCCTACACACATACTGCAACCTACACACCCTGCAGTCTACACACACCCTGCAGACTACACACACCCTGAGCCTACACACACCCTGCAGACTACACACACCCTGCAGTCTACACACACCCTGCAGAATACACACACCCTGGAGCCTACACACACCCTGCAGACTACACACATACTGCAGCCTACACACACCCTGCAGACTACACACCCTGCAGCCTACACACACCCTGCAGACTACACACATACTGCAGCCTACACACACCCTGCAGACTACACACCCTGCAGCCTACACACATACTGCAACCTACACACCCTGCAGCCTACACACATACTGCAGCCTACACACACCCTGGAGCCTACACACATCCTGCAGTCTACACACACCCTGCAGACTACACACACCCTGGAGCCTACACACATTCTGGACCTACACACACCCTGCAGCCTACACACACCCTGCAGCCTACACACACCCTGCAGACTACACACATACTGCAGCCTACACACACCCTGCAGACTACACACCCTGCAGCCTACACACATACTGCAACCTACACACCCTGCAGCCTACACACATACTGCAGCCTACACACACCCTGGAGCCTACACACACCCTGCAGTCTACACACACCCTGCAGACTACACACACCCTGGAGCCTACACACATACTGGACCTACACACACCCTGCAGCCTACACACACCCTGCAGCCTACACACACCCTGCAGCCTACACACACCCTGGAGCCTACACACACCCTGTAGTCTACACACACTCTGCAGACTACACACACCCTGCAGCCTACACACACCCTGGAGCCTACACACACCCTGCAGACTACACACACCCTGCAGTCTACACACACCCTGCAGAATGCACACACCCTGGAGCCTACACACACCCTGGAGCCTACACACACCCTGGACCTACACACACCCTGCAGCCTACACACACCCTGCAGCCTACACACACCCTGGAGCCTACACACACCCTGGACCTACACACACCCTGCAGCCTACACACACCCTGCAGCCTACACACACCCTGCTACCTACACACACCCTGCAGCCTACACACACCCTGGAGCCTACACACACCCTGCAGTCTACACACACCCTGCAGACTACACACATACTGCAGCCTCCAAACATACTGCAGCCTACACACCCTGCAGCCTACACACATACTGCAACCTACACACCCTTCAGCCTACACACATACTGCAGCCTACACACCCTGCAGCCTACACACATACTGCAGCCTACACACCCTGCAGCCTACACACCCTGCAGCCTAAAAACCCTGCAGCTTAAACACACCCTGCAGCCTACACACACCCTGGAGCCTACACACCCTGCAGCCTACACACATACTGCAACCTACACACCCTGCAGCCTACACACATACTGCAGCCTACACACCCTGCAGCCTACACACACCCTGCAGCCTACACACACCCTGCAGCCTACACACACCCTGCAGCCTCTACACACACCCTGCAGCCTACACACATACTGCAACCTACACACCCTGCAGCCAACACACACCCTGCAGCCTACACACATACTGCAGCCTACACACATACTGCAGCCTACACACACACTGCAGCCTACACACACCCTGCAGACTACACACATACTGCAGCCTACACACACCCTGCAGACTACACACCCTGCAGCCTACACACACCCTGCAGACTACACACATACTGCAGCCTACACACACCCTGCAGACTACACACCCTGCAGCCTACACACATACTGCAACCTACACACCCTGCAGCCTACACACATACTGCAGCCTACACACACCCTGGAGCCTACACACACCCTGCAGTCTACACACACCATGCAGACTACACACACCCTGCAGTCTACACACACCCTGCAGGATACACACATACTGCAGCCTACACACACCCTGCAGGATACACACATACTGCAGTCTACACACACCCTGCAGGATACACACATACTGCAGCCTCCAAACATACTGCAGCCTACACACCCTGCAGCCTATACACATACTGCAACCTACACACCCTGCAGCCTACACACATACTGCAGCCTACACACCCTGCAGCCTACACACACCCTGCAGCCTACACACACCCTGCAGCCTACACACACCCTGCAGCCTACACACCCTGCAGCCTACACACACCCTGCAGCCTACACACACCCTGCAGCCTATACACATCTTGCAGCCTATACAACCCGTAGCCTACACACCCATTTCTGAGCGGCACACCCTATTCCACCCTCTGCTCTACACTACCAATCAACTACCACGGCCTCTCCTCTCCTCTCCTCTCCTCTCCCCGCCCCTCCTCCCTCCTCTCCTCTCCTCTCCTCTCCTCTCCTCTCCTCTCCTCTCTCCTCTCCCCCTCCTCCTCTCCTCTCTTCTCCTCTCTTCTCTTCTTTTGAGGCCCCAATATAAAACATGACCTTTCTTTTTGGCTAGTTATTCACTGAGGGCAGAGAGGGAGAGTTCCGTTGTTGAGTTTACCCATAAACCTCTCCATCCAAACATTGTATTCTACTCTCTTTCTAGACCTTATCCCTGTCTCTAACCCTGTAACCCCCCTTACTCTCCCATCCAGCCAGACAAACCGCTAATCTCCCCGTCCCCACCCCTCTTAAAAACCCTTCCCCTCTCCCTCTCTAATCCTACTCCGCCCATCACCTCTTCTGTAGCCATCCTCCCTTCACTCCGAACATCCTCTGCCCCAATAGATGGCCCATTAATCAGCAAATAGTGCATTACCTTTGTAATTAACATTCAACTGAGTTTCACCCAGTAATATTTCATTAGTTTATATGCAAATAATTCTGAGCGATTGCCTCATTTGGCCCATGAGTGCCATGATGTATTGGCCTGGGAGATGGTGACACCGTACACACACACGCGCACACACACACACACACACACACACACACACACACACACACACACACACACACACACACACACACACACACACACACACACACACACACACACACACACACACACACACACACACACACACACACACACACACACACACACACACACACACACACACACACACACAGTGGCATTAGATGATGGATGGTAAAGCCCTCTATTGCCGGGCTGTGTTTTAGAGGTATTTAAGAAGCTCTTACATACATTGAACCCAATTTAAATTCACCTCACTTTTCAACTATACCTCATTTGAATATGCGGCACCTAGAATCACCACAAATGGATTGCATACCTGACTGTCCACTGCTTATAAGGCATGTTCCTCCTTCACCTCCTCATCCTCCTCTTCGTCCTTATCTTCATCCTCTTCCTCCACCTCTCCTCTTCCTCCATCTCTCCTCCACCTCTCCTCTTCCTACTCCTTTTTCTCCTCCACCTCTCCTCTCCTCTTCCTATTCCTTTTTCTCCTCCACCTCTCCTTTCCTCTTCCTATTCCTTTTTCTCCTCCACCTCTCCTCTCCTCTTCCTATTCCTTTTTCTCCTCCACCTCTCCTCTCCTCTTCCTATTCCCTTTTCTCCTCCACCTCTCCTCTCCTCTTCCTATTCCTTTTTCTCCTCCACCTCTCCTCTTCCTCCACCTCTCCTCTTCCTACTACTTTTTCTCCTCCACCTCTCCTCTCCTCTTCCTATTCCTTTTTCTCCTCCACCTCTCCTCTCCTCTTCCTATTCCTTTTTCTCCTCCACTTCTCCTCTCCTCTTCCTATTCCTTTTTCTCCTCCACCTCTCCTCTTCCTACTCCTTTTTCTCCTCCACCTCTCCTCTTCCTCCACCTCTCCTCTTCCTACTACTTTTTCTCCTCCACCTCTCCTCTCCTTTTCCTATTCTTTTTTCTCCTCCATCTCTCCTCTTCCTCCACCTCTCCTCTTCCTACAACTTTTTCTCCTCCACCTCTCCTCTCCTCTTCCTATTCCTTTTTCTCCTCCACCTCTCCTCTTCCTACTCCTTTTTCTCCTCCACCTCTCCTCTTCCTACTCCTTTTTCTCCTCTCCTCTTCCTACTCCTTTTTCTCCTCCACCTCTCCTCTTCCTACTCCTTTTTCTCCTCCACCTCTCCTCTTCCTACTCCTTTTTCTCCTCTCCTCTTCCTACTCCTTTTTCTCCTCCACCTCTCCTCTTCCTCCACCTCTCCTCTTCCTACTACTTTTTCTCCTCCACCTCTCCTCTCCTTTTCCTATTCTTTTTTCTCCTCCATCTCTCCTCTTCCTCCACCTCTCCTCTTCCTACAACTTTTTCTCCTCCACCTCTCCTCTCCTCTTCCTATTCCTTTTTCTCCTCCACCTCTCCTCTCCTCTTCCTATTCCTTTTTCTCCTCCACCTCTCCTCTTCCTACTCCTTTTTCTCCTCCACCTCTCCTCTTCCTCCACCTCCTCTCCTCTTCCTACAACTTTTTTTCTCCTCCACCTCTCCTCTCCTTTTCCTATTCTTTTTTCTCCTCCACCTCTCCTCTCCTCTTCCTATTCCTTTTTCTCCTCCACTTCTCCTCTCCTCTTCCTATTCCTTTTTCTCCTCCACCTCTCCTCTTCCTACTCCTTTTTCTCCTCCACCTCTCCTCTTCCTCCACCTCTCCTCTTCCTACTACTTTTTCTCCTCCACCTCTCCTCTCCTTTTCCTATTCTTTTTTCTCCTCCATCTCTCCTCTTCCTCCACCTCTCCTCTTCCTACAACTTTTTCTCCTCCACCTCTCCTCTCCTTTTCCTATTCTTTTTTCTCCTCCACCTCTCCTCTTCCTCCACCTCTCCTCTTCCTCCACCTCTCCTCTTCCTACTCCTTTTTCTCCTCCACCTCTCCTCTTCCTCCACCTCTCCTCTTCCTACTCATTTTTCTCCTCCACCTCTCCTCTTCCTCCACCTCTCCTCTTCCTACTCCTTTTTCTCCTCCACCTCTCCTCTCCCTACCTCTTTTTCTCCTCCACCTCTTCTCTTTCTCCACCTCTCGTCTTCATCCACCCTTCATCCCTTCTTTCCTTTATCTTTTGTATTGTGTCATGACCTCTAACAGTGATGTCACCTCTGGATAGCTGCTTTGGTTCACTATATGATTTATTGAACCTATACAACATACATGTAGGCTTTTACAGCTCAAACTAGACTAGGCACTTTAGTGGTGTACTGGTGTATACTTTTACAGGTGTGTGTGTGTGTGTGTGTGTGTGTGTGTGTGTGTGTGTGTGTGTGTGTGTGTGTGTGTGTGTGTGTGTGTTATTTCATAATGCATCCAGTCATAGCACTGGAATGTGATTGGATGTGAAGTATGTCAGGAGCTGGTCGTCACCACAACTCAGAGTCTTAACGAGAGACGACAGCTCAGTCTGCACTGTGTGACGTGTGTTTGCGTGTCTATGTGTGTCTGCCTGTCTGACACCGGTCAGACAGGCTAGTGGGTTGTGGATTAGTTTAAACACCGGTCAGACAGGCTAGTGGGTTGTGGATTAGTTTAAACACCAGTCAGACAGGCTAGTGGGTTGTGGATTAGTTTAAACACCGGTCAGACAGGCTAGTGGGTTGTGGATTAGTTTAAACACCGGTCAGACAGGCTAGTGGGTTGTGGATTAGTTTAAACACCAGTCAGACAGGTTAGTGGGTTGTGGATTAGTTTAAACACCGGTCAGACAGGCTAGTGGGTTGTGGATTAGTTTAAACACCAGTCAGACAGGCTAGTGGTTTGTGGATTAGTTTAAACACCGGTCAGACAGGCTAGTGGGTTGTGGATTAGTTTAAAACACCAGTCAGACAGGCTAGTGGGTTGTGGATTAGTTTAAACACCGGTCAGACAGGCTAGTGGGTTGTGGATTAGTTTAAAACACCAGTCAGACAGGCTAGTGGGTTGTGGATTAGTTTAAACACTGGTCAGACAGGCTAGTGGGTTGTGGATTAGTTTAAACACTGGTCAGACAGGCTAGTGGGTTGTGGATTAGTTTAAACACTGGTCAGACAGGCTAGTGGGTTGTGGATTAGTTTAAACACCGGTCAGACAGGCTAGTGGGTTGTGGATTAGTTTAAACACCGGTCAGACAGGCTAGTGGGTTGTGGATGAGCTTGACATGTTTTGATATTTCACTCAAAACAGATTTCAAA
This sequence comes from Oncorhynchus nerka, assembly GCF_034236695.1. Lineage (NCBI taxonomy): Eukaryota > Metazoa > Chordata > Actinopteri > Salmoniformes > Salmonidae > Oncorhynchus > Oncorhynchus nerka. Next base: position 19,210,191 of record NC_088400.1, on the reverse strand, counting down.
ACTCTAAAATTATATCTTAGACACAAGGTGAAAGGTTGTCTATGTGGTTCAGTGTGTTTGGAAACAGAAGTATAGTGTGAGGGATCATAAAATGAGGAGTTTATTACAAAACGCTATATCCACCAATTTTTCACCTTTGTGTTTTTTTCACCAGAAATGATTGCTTATTGCCACCTTTATGTGTGTTTATAACTTCTTAAGGCTAGGGGGCACTATTTTCACGTCCGGATGAAAAGTGTTCCCAAAGTAAACTGCCTGCTACTCAGGCCCAGAAGCTAGAATATGCATATTATTATGTTTGTGAGTTTAACACAACTTATTTGGCAGACGAAACCCAGAGGACAAACCATCCAGGAAAAATATTTTTAGAGTTCACTCTCTTTTCAATGGGTTTTCAATGGATGTCTAGAATTCTAACACGGAACCCAAACCGGCTGCGCGTGTGCGCCATCGTGCGCCATCGTGCGCCATCGTGCGCCATCGTGCGCCATCGTGCATAAATGTATTTTGTCCCCCTACACCAAATGCGATCACAACACACAGGTTAAAATATCAAAACAAACTCTGAACCAATTACATTAATTTAGGGACAAGTTGAAAAGCATTTAACATTTATGGCAATTTAGCTAGTTAGCTTGCACTTGCTAGCTAATTTGTCCTATTTAGCTAGCTTGCTGTTGCTAGCTAATTTGTCCTGGGATATAAACATTGAGTTGTTATTTTACTTGAAACGCACAAGGACCTCTACTACAACAATTAATCCACACATAAAACGGCCAACCGAATCGTTTCTAGTCATCTCTCCTCCTTCCAGCTTTTTCCTCTTTGAACTTATATGGTGATCGGCATCTAAACATTCATAGTATTACCACGACAACCGGCAAAACAGTTCATCTTGCAATCACCCACATGGGTATAATCAATGAGGAGATGGCACATGGGTACCTGCTTCTATAAACCAATGAGGAGATGGGAGAGGCAGGACTTGCAGCGCGATCTGCGTCAGAAATAGGAATGACTTCTATTTTAGCCCTTGGCATCGCAGACGATCATTGGCACGCGCGAGCAGTGTGGGTGCAATAATTGAATAACATGGATTTCTACATTTATTTTGCGACGCTCTCCCAGCATGTAAGGCAGTTGCTTGCAGTTCCTATCGCTTCCACTAGATGTCAACAGTCTTTAGAAATTGGTTGATGTTTTACCTTTGAGAAATGAAGAAGTAGGGCTGTCCAGAACGAGGGTCGAGTGAAGTGTACTGTTGTGGTTGAGGCGTACAACCTGAAAGCTCGCTCCACTTTGTTTTCCTCCAGTATTGAACACAGTTTATTCCGTCTTAAATATGATCAATTATTTACGTTTAAAAATACCTAAAGTTGGATTAGGAAATTTGTTTGAAATGTTTGGATCGAGTTTACAGGTAACTAATTAGATAATGTGTAGTCATGTTGTGGGAGTTGGAACCGGCATTTTGGATATATAACGACAGAATTGATCGAACAAAAGGACCATTTGTGATGTTTATGGGACATATTGGAGTGCCAACAGAAGATCTTCAAAGGTAAGGCATTATATTGTTATTTCTGACTTTTGTGTTGTGCCTGGCAGGTTGAATTATGATTTTCATGTGTTTGTTTGATGGGCTGCTGTCCTCAGATATTAGCATGGTTTGCTTTCGCCGTAAAGCCTTTTTGAAATCTGACACTGTGGCTGAATTAACAAGAAGTTCATCTTTAAACCCATGTACAACACTTGTATGATTTATGAATTATTATTTTGAGTATTTCTGTTTTTGAACTTGGCGCACTGCTATTTCACTGGGTGTTGTCAAATGCGCGGGGAGGTATCACTAAGAAGTTAAAATATTACTGTTCTCAGATTTTTTATTCATAGATTTGAGATATGTATGAAATGTTTTTTTTTTCTCCCCAAACGCTACAGTATATATCCACTGCAGCTGGAATGGAATGTTCATATTCTGTATATTTTACTGTGATATGTGGTTGTCTCACCTAGCAATCTTAAGATAAATGCACTTAGCGTAAGTTGCTCTGGATAAGAGAAATTGCTAAATGACTAAAATTCTCTTTTTTTAACATGATTTAAATATTGATGTCACATGTATAATTTGTGCAGTTCTTTATTAAAATATTTTTGTTGTTGTTACATTTGACGGTGTAAAAGCATTAGTATTCATTTATCTGAGAGTAAGGAGGCTATACAGCATTTTGCAAATAAGCATGAAAATGACCCCATCAAGTGATAGATTTTAAACAAATACATTTTTGTCATTGAACAACCCCATGCCATGATTAGATAGTGAAAATGAACACACCACTATATTTCATAATTTCTTTAAACAATAAAAGCTAATTTACCAACATTTCTGAAAATGCATATATAGTGTTTTAGAATGAAACTCTTCAAACGTTCCTTCAACAGTTTAGGGGGGAGGTAATAGCTTGGTAGTCATGGATTGGTCGTTAGAATTGTAGTTAAAGTTTTGAGAACAAAATAATGAACACCAAAAGTCTTTAATCTGTTCAGATCAAGGCACTAATCTAGGATCAGTAAACTCCCCCCAAATCCTTATCCATCAAATGGTGATAGGCAATAGTCTAAAGATCATTTCTGTTCACTGTTTGGTGCTCCCTATAATCCAGCTATCAGTGATGGAAATACTCAACTGATCTTAGATCAGTGTATAGAGCAACTTCCCTCTGGTCACTCCCAGTAAGGTTCATTGTGAGGTCTATTAAAACTGACCTTAGATCAGTGTGAAGAGCAACCACTCAATTCACCCCCTGTAAGGTTCAGTGTATGGTCTGTTGGGTTCACAGTGAGGTCAGGGTTAAATAACTGGTCCAGGGGTTTTTATAAAGTGTATAGGATTGATGTGTATGTGACTGAAGAGTACTCTCTGTCAACTCTCATGAGAAACTTTCCGTCCTGTCCCTGATCAATGTGCGTGTGTGTGTGTGTGTGTGTGTGTGTGTGTGTGTGTGTGTGTGTGTGTGTGTGTGTGTGTGTGTGTGTGTGTGTGTGTGTGCATGTGTGTGTGCATGCATGTGTGTGTGCATGCATGTGTGTGTGCATGCATGTGTGTGTGCATGCATATGTGTGTGCGTGCATGTGTGTCGTCTTGGGTATGTCTGCATCAACTTTGAGTCGTCTTGGGTATGTCTGCATCAGCTTTGAGTCGTCTTGGGTATGTCTGCATCAGCTTTGAGTTGCTGTGGGTATGTCTGCATCAGCTTTGAGTCGTCTTGGGTATGTCTGCATCAGCTTTGAGTCGTCTTGGGTATGTCTGCATCAGCTTTGAGCTTGCCGTGGGTATGTCTGCATCAGCTTTGAGTCGTCTTGGGTATGTCTGCATCAGCTTTGAGTCATCTTGGGTATGTCTGTATCAGCTTTGAGTCTTCTTGGGTATGTCTGCATCAGCTTTGAGTCGTCTTGGGTATGTCTGCATCAGCTTTGAGTTGTCGTGGGTATGTCTGTATCAGCTTTGAGTTGTCGTGGGTATGTCTGTATCAGCTTTGAGTCTTCTTGGGTATGTCTGTATCAGCTTTGAGTTGTCGTGGGCATGTCTGTATCAGCTTTGAGTCTTCTTGGGTATGTCTGTATCAGCTTTGAGTCATCTTGGGTATGTCTGCATCAGCTTTGAGTCATCTGGGCATGTCTGCATCAGCTTTGAGTCATCTTGGGTATGTCTGCATCAGCTTTGAGTCATCTTGGGTATGTCTGCATCAGCTTTGCACATCTGTATTTGGAGATTTTCTCCAATTCTTCTTTGTAGATTTTCTCAGCATCTGTTAAAGATGGGGAGCGGCGGTGAACTGCAATATTCAAGTCTGTCATGATGTTGGCCTGTGCGTGAGGTTTATGACCCCCTCCATAAATACCTTTCTCCCTTCCCTCTCTCTCTTGACTCTACAGAAGGACTCTTGAAGAGCCTTTGTTAAACATAGAGAGTCTGGGAACATCAAAAGGTGGGGGGAAAGGAACCATATTTCAGTAATCCAACCAGCTGAAAATATGTGTTGGTACTCAATGACTATGATGTCAGTTTGGTTGTCATCTGAGACATTCTTATTAATGATAGGATGACATAAACTGTATCTTGGAAAGTCTACACATTATAGTTATCAGATTCACATGGAATTGTTGTGCAATTTAAATGTTTAAATATGAAACTATTTGTGAAAAGATTACATGTAATTTTAGCTTCCAAATGAGAGAAATGGGTTTTTATAAGGTTAAAGCTCTGCTCAATCAGTGGCCCGCCCCTGTGAAGAGACATTGGTTATAAACTATGAAACACACCCTTCTCTCCCTCCACTATATAAGTGAAAATATAACTTTCAGTTCCGATAACATTAGGGTGTTGAAAGTGTTCAGATAATAAACTTTTCCGGGTACATTAGGGAGACGGTCCGATGTCAGAAGGATTCAGATAATAACTACAGAACGAAGCCAACCTCAGCGTGAGCTTTGGTTCGAATGGTATGCACTTTTAACTCTTATTCACTACAGAAGTGATACCTCCTAGCCGTTGAGTTAGCAGCGGCCCCTGTAGACGTGGGCTAGGAAAGGACGGACAAAGGATCTCTTCTAATAAACAACACTGCCAAGTATCCAGTTTACCACAAGACACATTCTTCCGAGGACAGGAAGATCTCTGTTGGGCAACACGGCCTTCCATCTACAACCAACCTATTGAGGCACAGCTCAGAGTAAATATTTATTGCATTTTCCTTTTGCAAATGGGCGGTTATTTGGAATGCATAAGATTCTGTATTTACGATAGCATAGCTTCTCCCTTTCTTCTTTAGTCCTTCCGCACTTTCATTCAAGCCCAACCCCCTCTCTTTGTGTGACCAGCCGTCATACAGGTTCTGTCCCCAGGGACGTTTTCTTGTAGGATACAATTAGTAATCAATGTATGATCCATTCTGTGAATATGTAATTCTGTGTGATTAGTTAGGTATTTAGTAAATAATAATGAAACCAAAGTTTGTATTGCTGATACAACTTGTTAGCCAGGGGCTTGTGAAGATAACCAAGAATTCTACGATGTTCAGATGAGACTGAAATAAGGTGACGATTAATATTGACTGCTATTGATGTAAAATATTACTAGGTCTTTAAGAGTTTATTCAGAAGATAACAGCTCTATAAACACTCTTTCGTGGTGCCCCGACTTTCTAGTTAATTACATTTACATGGTTAGCATAATCAGGTAATATTAATTACAGAGAAAGGATTTTATAGAATAGCATGTCATATCACTTAATCCGGCATAGCCGAAGACACGACAAGTCTTTCCAGATTTTCAATGGGCTTTGGCTACGCAATGATACAGCCATTCCAATGTTGCTTTGGCTGCGCAACATTACAGCCATTCCAGCGTTGCTTTGGCTACGCAACATTACAGCCATTCCAGCGTTGCTTTGGCTACGCAACGATACAGCCATTCCAGCGTTGCTTTGGCTACGCAACATTACAGCCATTCCAGCGTTGCTTTGCCTATGCAACATTACAGCCATTCCAGCGTTGCTTTGGCTACGCAACATTACAGCCATTCCAGCGTTGCTTTGGCTATGCAACGATACAGCCATTCCAGCGTTGCTTTGGCTACGCAACATTACAGCCATTCCAACGTTGCTTTGGCTGCGTAACGATACAGCCGTTCCAGCGTTGCTTTGGCTTTGGGTCATTGTCCTGTCAGAACGTAAATCTTCGCCCCCAGTCCAAGGTCGTTTCCACCCTGAAGCAGCTTCTTATCAAGGATTTGCCTGTATTTGGCTCTTTGTTCCCTCCTTCCTTACCAGTCTCCCAGTCCCTGCTGCCTAAAAGCATCCCTGTAGCATGATTCTGCCACCACCATGCTTCACGGTAGGGATGGTGTTAGACGGGTGATGAGCTGTGTCTCCAGACATAGCGCTTTTCATTCAGGCCAAGGAGTTACATTTTTGTCTCATCAGACTACAGAATATTTTGCCTTATGCTCTCAAAGCCTTTCACATGCCTTTTTCCAAACTCCAGGCATGTTGTCATGTGGCTTCCGTTTGGCCACTCTCCCATAAAGCTCAGATTGGTGAAGTGCTGCAGAGACTGTTGTCCTTCTGCCAGGTTCTCCCATCTCAGCCAAGGAACTCTGTTCTGTTAGAGGGGTCATTGGGTTCTTGGTCGCCTCCCTGACCAAGATCCTTCTTGCCTGGTTGCTCAGTTTGGTGGGACGGACAGCTCTTGGCAGTCTGGGTTGTTCCATATTTTTGTAATTTCTCAATGATGGAGACCACTGTGCTCTTGGAAACTTTGAACACCCTATAAATTACTTTATATGTGCCAGATATATGTGCCAGATATATGTGCAAGATATATGCCTCATCACAATTTTATCTCGTAGATCTAAGGACATTGGACTTCATGGTATAGTTCCTGCTCTGACATGCACTGTCTACTGTTGGACCTTATATAAACAGGTGTGGTTCTTTCTAAATCATGTCCAAACAATTGAATTGGTCATAGGTGGACTCCAATCAAGTTGTAGTGACATTTCAAGGATGATTAAACAAGGCATTTGTTGCACCTGAGCTCAATTTGGACTGTCATAGCAAAGGGGTGTGAATGCTTATGCAAATTACATCTTTCTAAATGTACATTTCAATACATTTGTAAACATTTCTAAAAGCATGTTTTCAATATGTCATCATGGGGTACTGTGGGTAGATGGGTGAGATTACAAGCTATGTAACAAATGTTGAATTCAGGATGTAACATAACAAAATGTGGAATAAGTCAAGGGGTATGATAACTTTCTGAAGGCACTGTACTTCCTGTGTGTGTGTGTGTGTGTGTGTGTGTGTGTGTGTGTGTGTGTGTGTGTGTGTGTGCGTGTGCGTGCGCGTGTGCGTGCGTGCGCGTGTGTGTACATGCAGCTTCTGGCTACTACCTGACAGTTCTCCAATAGGCAAACTTTCCCACTTTATTTATTCAGTCAGTAATGTCCTCATCTTGGGGCCAAAAGGGCATTACTCCATCTCTCTTGCTGGAGAAAAAAACAGCACAGGCATTTTTCTAGACGATCATTTGTCATTGGCTGATCAAAGTAGATGAGTGATGTAATAGTTTTTTTTCTACAACTTTGTGATGGATGCCTGGGTTTACACTCTAATACCAGTAAGTGCTTATGTCACACTCTCCCATCTCTCTCTCTCATCTGTCTCTCTCTCTCAATCCCTCTCTCTCTCATCTGTCTCTCTCTATCTCTCTCACTCCCCCCCTCTCTCTCTCTCTCTCTCTCTCTCTCTCTATTAATTTCTCCCTGCTCTTCTCTCTCTCTCCATGTCTCAGGTGAGATTGTGCTAAACAAACACTTCCCATACAACTAGCTCTCACAGTCTCATGTGAAAATAAGACATTCATCCATGTTTCTCAAACGTCAAATTTCATAGTTGCTGTAAACGTCAAATGTCGAAGTGTTTAAGGTTACGTTTTGGCATTAACTTTAAATTCGTACGGTTAGGGTTAAGTTTCTTAAGGATAGGCATTAACTCTGAATGGTTTGGGATGGGCTTAAAACAAAAATCTCAAAAAAACATTCTATCACTGGATTTTAACATGCAACCTTTGGAATCAGAGGCAGATGCTTATTCCCCACCCACACCAAACTAAGCAAAACTGAAACCTACTGTTGGCCCTAGTGTCCGGTTTCCACGTCATCTCCCGACATCCTCAGAAATGGATGGACGTGGAACACTGACTTGCATCATGGTTGACCTGGCTGTTCCGATAAGCTGGGTCAGAGTGTGTGGAAGGAGTGAGGGAGAGAGTGTGTGGAAGGCGATAGGGAGAGAGTGTGTGGAAGGAGATAGGGAGAGAGTGTGACGAAGGAGATAGGGAGAGAGTGTGACGAAGGAGATAGGGAGAGAGTGTGACGAAGGAGTGAGGGACAGAGTGTGTGGAAGGCGATAGGGAGAGAGTGTGTGGAAGGAGTGAGGGACAGAGTGTGTGGAAGGCGATAGGGAGAGAGTGTGTGGAAAGAGATAGGGAGAGAGTGTGACGAAGGAGATAGGGAGAGAGTGTGACGAAGGAGATAGAGATAGAGTGTGTGGAAGGAGATAGGGATAGAGTGTGTGGAAGGAGATAGGGAGAGAGTGTGTGGAAGGCGATAGGGAGAGAGTGTGTGGAAGGCGATAGGGAGAGAGTGTGACGAAGGAGATAGGGAGAGAGTGTGTGGAAGGCGATAGGGAGAGAGTGTGTGGAAGGAGATAGGGAGAGAGTGTGTGGAAGGCGATAGGGAGAGAGTGTGACGAAGGAGATAGGGAGAGAGTGTGTGGAAGGCGATAGGGAGAGAGTGTGACGAAGGAGATAGGGAGAGAGTGTGTGGAAGGCGATAGCGAGAGAGTGTGTGGAAGGCGATAGGGAGAGAGTGTGACGAAGGAGATAGGGAGAGAGTGTGTGGAAGGCGATAGGGAGAGAGTGTGTGGAAGGCGATAGGGAGAGAGTGTGTGGAAGGAGATAGGGAGAGAGTGTGACGAAGGAGATAGGGAGAGAGTGTGACGAAGGAGATAGGGAGAGAGTGTGTGGAAGGAGATAGGGAGAGAGTGTGACGAAGGAGATAGGGAGAGAGTGTGACGAAGGAGATAGGGAGAGAGTGTGACGAAGGAGATAGGGAGAGAGTGTGACGAAGGAGATAGGGAGAGAGTGTGACGAAGGAGATAGGGAGAGAGTGTGACGAAGGAGAAGGGAGAGAGTATGACGAAGGAGATAGGGAGAGAGTGTGTGGAAGGCGATAGGGAGAGAGTGTGTGGAAAGAGATAGGGAGAGAGTGTGACGAAGGAGATAGGGAGAGAGTGTGTGGAAGGAGATAGGGAGAGAGTGTGTGGAAGGAGATAGGGATAGAGTGTGTGGAAGGAGATAGGGAGAGAGTGTGTGGAAGGCGATAGGGAGAGAGTGTGTGGAAGGCGATAGGGAGAGAGTGTGACGAAGGAGATAGGAAGAGAGTGTGACGAAGGAGATAGGGAGAGAGTGTGTGGAAGGAGTGAGGGACAGAGTGTGTGAAAGGCGATAGGGAGAGAGTGTGTGAAAGAGATAGGGAGAGAGTGTGTGACGAAGGAGATAGGGAGAGAGTGTGAGAAGGAGATAAGGAGAGAGTGTGTGGAAAGAGATAGGGAGAGAGTGTGACGAAGGAGATAGGGAGAGAGTGTGTGGAAGGAGATAGGGATAGAGTGTGTGGAAGGAGATAGGGATAGAGTGTGTGGAAGGAGATAGGGAGAGTGTGTGGAAGGCGATAGGGAGAGAGTGTGTGGAAGGAGATAGGGAGAGAGTGTGGAAGGAGATAGGGAGAGAGTGTGTGGAAGGAGTGAGGGACAGAGTGTGTGAAAGGCGATAGGGAGAGAGTGTGTGAAAGGCGATAGGGAGAGAGTGTGACGAAGGAGATAGGGAGAGAGTGTGACGAAGGAGATAGGGAGAGAGTGTGTGGAAAGAGATAGGGAGAGAGTGTGACGAAGGAGATAGGGAGAGAGTGTGTGGAAGGAGATAGGGATAGAGTGTGTGGAAGGAGATAGGGATAGAGTGTGTGGAAGGAGATAGGGAGAGAGTGTGTGGAAGGCATTAGGGAGAGAGTGTGTGGAAGGCGATAGGGAGAGAGTGTGACGAAGGAGATAGGGAGAGAGTGTGTGAAAGGAGATAGGGAGAGAGTGTGACGAAGGAGATAGGGAGAGAGTGTGTGGAAGGAGATAGGGATAGAGTGTGTGGAAGGAGATAGGGAGAGAGTGTGTGGAAGGAGATAGGGAGAGAGTGTGTGGAAGGAGATAGGAGAGAGAGTGTGTGGAAGGAGATAGGGATAGAGTGTGTGGAAGGAGATAGGAGAGAGTGTGTGGAAGGAGATAGGGAGAGAGTGTGTGGAATAGGGGAGATAGGGATAGGGAGTGTGTGGAAGGAGATAGGGAGAGAGTGTGTGGAGGGAGATAGGGAGAGAGTGTGTGGAAGGCGATAGGGAGAGAGTGTGTGGAAGGCGATAGGGAGAGAGTGTGTGGAAGGTGATAGAGATAGAGTGTGTGGAAGGAGATAGGGAGAGAGTGTGTGGAAGGCGATAGGGAGAGAGTGTGACGAAGGAGATAGGGAGAGAGTGTGACGAAGGAGATAGGGAGAGATTGTGTGGACAGAGATAGGGAGAGAGTGTGACGAAGGAGATAGGGAGAGTGTGTGACGAAGGAGATAGGGAGAGAGTGTGTGGAAGGAGTGAGGGACAGAGTGTGTGAAAGACGATAGGGAGAGAGTGTGTGGACAGAGATAGGGAGAGAGTGTGACGAAGGAGATAGGGAGAGAGTGTGACGAAGGAGATAGGGAGAGAGTGTGTGGAAGGAGTGAGGGACAGAGTGTGTGAAAGGCGATAGGGAGAGAGTGTGTGGACAGAGATAGGGAGAGAGTGTGACGAAGGAGATAGGGAGAGAGTGTGACGAAGGAGATAGGGAGAGAGTGTGTGGAAAGAGATAGGGTGAGAGTGTGACGAAGGAGATAGGGAGAGAGTGTGTGGAAGGAGATAGGGATAGAGTGTGTGGAAGGAGATAGGGATAGAGTGTGTGGAAGGAGATAGGGAGAGAGTGTGTGGAAGGCATTAGGGAGAGAGTGTGTGGAAGGTGATAGGGAGAGAGTGTGTGTGTACTGTGGGTTATCTTACTATAGGAATAGGCAGGTCATGGAAATGACAGGTATCTTGGAGTAGTCTGAACTGCAATAAACTCAGCTAGAACTCTGCTTCACCTCTAACAATTATCCTAAGAACTGAATTAGTTGTAATTGGTAGGTACCTAGGACAGTTTCTACACTGCATTTCATTGGTGCAGCTTTGGTATCATTCAAGCTCCCCAGCGCATCCTGAAGTTTTCCTTGAAGTTACTCTTCTGCATGATCATTCATTCTGTTCTGCTGTGTTGGTTTTGGGCCTGGGGTTGTGTGAGGACGTATCAGTGCTGTGTGTGTCTGGGACAATAAGCCAGCTGCGTTGGTACAGTAGACTCTCCATCTCAGAGCCTTGATCAACGTCCTCATCTCTTATTTAAGATTGCCTCCGACGCTCCATACGCTGCATAGAGACCAATGGATTAATCACAATGCAGGGCTGAGTCCCAAATGGTGCCCTGTTCCCCATAGCCTTATACCCCATAGCCTATACCAGGGCTCAGGCCAAAAGTAGTGCACTAGGAAGTGAATAGGATGCCAGTTGAGAATCACCCCAGATGGTCTATCTATGGGAAGTGAGATGGACTCTTTTCATCTACCACTGGGGAGATGGGATGGAGAGGTGGGGAGGAGTATAGAGTAGCAACAGGGGGATTTTGGTGCGTTTGTGTGTTCTATGTGTGTGTGTGTGGGGGCCAGGGGATTTCAGTCCTATGGGGGGTCACAGTAGCTAGATTATGGAGCAAGGGAAAGCAGGTGTAGAAAGCCCTTACTCTGCATGCTGAGCAGGGAAAGGATTAGTGTGTGTGTGTGTGTGTGTGTGTGTGTGTGTGTGTGTGTGTGTGTGTGTGTGTGTGTGTGTGTGTGTGTGTGTGTGTGTGTGTGTGTGTGTGTGTGTGTTAGCCTCCCTGGTGCCAGAGGACAGAGTGAAACCTTAAAGTCGTCCAGATTATCTGTCATTAATGCAAATCAGTCTGTTAGAAACCAACTGAAATATGAATGTAGTGATGGAGGACTGTAGTGGACTGTAGTGGACTGTAGTGAACTGTAGTGGACTGTAGTGAACTGTGGTGGACTGTAGTGAGCTGTGGTGGACTGTAGTGAACTGTGGTGAACTGTAGTGGGCTGTGGTGGACTGTAGTGAACTGTGGTGAACTGTAGTGGGCTGTGGTGGGCTGTAGTGGACTGTTCTGGACTGTAGTGAACTGTGGTGAACTGTAGTGGGCTGTAGTGGACTGTTCTGGACTGTAGTGAACTGTAGTGTGCTGTGGTGGGCTGTAGTGGACTGTTCTGGACTGTAGTGGGCTGTGGTGGGCTGTAGTGGGCTGTTCTGGACTGTAGTGAACTGTAGTGGGCTGTGGTGGGCTGTAGTGGACTGTTCTGGACTGTAGTGAACTGTAGTGGACTGTAGTGGGCTGTGGAGGACTGTAGTGGGCTGTGGTGAACTGTAGTGGACTGTAGTGGACTGTTCTGGACTGTAGTGAACTGTAGTGGGCTGTGGTGGGCTGTAGTGGACTGTTCTGGACTGTAGTGAACTGTAGTGGACTGTGGTGGGCTGTAGTGGACTGTTCTGGTCTGTAGTGAACTGTAGTGGGCTGTGGTGGGCTGTGGTGAACTGTAGGACTCTAGTGAACTGTAGTGAACTGTAGTGAACTGTAGTGGACTGTAGTGGGCTGTGGTGGACTGTAGTGAACTGTAGTGGGCTGTGGTGGGCTGTGGTAAACTGTAGTGGACTCTAGTGAACTGTAGTGGACTGTAGTGAACTGTAGTGGGCTGTGGTGGGCTGTGGTGAACTGTAGTGGACTCTAGTGAACTGTAGTGGACTGTAGTGAACTGTAGTGGACTGTAGTGGGCTGTGGTGGACTGTAGTGGACTGTAGTGGGCTGTAGTGGGCTCTATTGAACTGTAGTGGACTGTAGTGAACTGTAGTGGACTGTAGTGAACTGTAGTGGACTGTAGTGAACTGTAGTGGGCTGTGGTGGACTGTAGTGGACTGTAGTGGGCTGTAGTGGGCTCTAGTGAACTGTAGTGGACTGTAGTGGACTCTAGTGAACTGTAGTGAACTGTAGTTGACTGTAGTGAACTGTAGTGGACTGTAGTGAACTGTAGCAGGCTGTAGTTGACTGTGGTGAACTGTAGTGGAGAGGTGTACCCATGAACTAGGGATGCCTTTCTCTCTTTCTTGCTCTCTGCATGTTATAGATGGCCGCAGTGTGTGTGTGTGTGTGTGTGTGTGTGTTGTGTGTGTGTGTGTGTGTGTGTGTGTGTGTGTGTGTGTGTGTGTGTGTGTGGATCTATATGACTGTGGTACCAGTGCTAGCCCCCAGTGATCCATCACTATGGAAACAGGACCCCAGAGACCAGCAGGTGATTGATAATTGCTCCGCTAATGAACTGTAATTAAGACCTTCATAGATGACCACGTGAGCATGCACCCGTCCGTATGTGTGTGTGTGTGTGTGTGTGTGTGTGTGTGTTTGTGCGTTTGTGAGTGTGTGTGTGTGTGTTTGATAAAGGGCTTCAGAGTAATTAGAACCTTGGGAACCATTCCACAAATATAGTACCTAGGAGTTGAGGGATGTAGAGATATTGAAGGACGATATTGAAGAAAGGAAAAAGGAGAGGTGGATAATGATTAGATTGTTTAGGATCCCCATTAGCCGTCGCCATGGTGACAGCAGGTCTTACCGGAGTTCGACACAATAAAAAATACTTTACAGACAAGACTTTCCAATTTACACACACACACACACACTACATGTGAATGTTTTTAAATGTGTGTGTGTGTGTGTGTGTATCTATCGGTTACACAAACATGTCAGTACATACACACACACTACATGTGAATGTTTTTAAATGTGTGTGTGTGTGTGCATTTATCAGTTACACAAACATGTCAGTACATACACACACACTACATGTGAATGTTTTTAAGTGTGTGTGTGTGTGTGTGCATCTATCAGTTACACAAACATGTCAGTACATACACACACACTACATGTGAATGTTTTTGTGTGTGTGTGTGTGTGTGTGTGTGTGTGTGTGTGTGTGTGTGTGTGTGTGTGTGTGTGTGTGTGTGTGTGTGTGTGTGTGTGTGTGTGTGTGTGTGTGTGTGTGTGTGTGTGTGTGCATCACTTGCGCTGTATGAGATGGAAGGGAGTTGCATGCACTCATGGCTCTGTATAATACTGTACATTTCCTTGAATTTGTTCTGGACCTGGGGACTGTGAAAAGACCCCTGGTGGCATGTCTGGTGGGGTAAGTGTGTGTCAGTGCTGGGTGGAGGTAGAATATGCAAACAACTTGGAATTTCATAATGAAAATAAGGGTTTAAGGGGTGAGGAGGAGAGGGAACAGTAGGGAGGGGTGAGGAGGAGGGGTGAGGAGGAGAGAGAACAGTAGGGAGGGGTGAAGGGGTGAGGAGGAGAGGGAACAGTAGGGAGGGGTGAAAGGTGGTGAGGAGGAGAGGGGACAGTAATGAGGGGTGAAGGGGTGAGGAGGAGAGGAACAGTAAGGAGGGATGAAGGGGTGAGGAGGAGAGGGAACAGTAGGGAGGGGTGAGGGGGTGAGGAGGAGAGAGAACAGTAGGGAGGGGTGAAGGGATGAGGAGGAGAGGGAACAGTAGGGAGGGGTGAAGGGGTGAGGAGGAGAGGGAACAGTAAGGAGGGGTGAAGGGATGAGGGGAGAGAGAACAGTAGGGAGGGGTGAAGGGATGAGGAGGAGAGAGAACAGTAGGGAGGGGTGAAGGGGTGAGGAGGAGAGGGAACAGTAATGAGGGGTGAAGGGGTGAGGAGGAGAGGGAACAGTAAGGAGGGATGAAGGGGTGAGGAGGAGAGGGAACAGTAGGGAGGGGTGAGGGGGTGAGGAGGAGAGAGAACAGTAGGGAGGGGTGAAGGGATGAGGAGGAGAGAGAACAGTAGGGAGGGGTGAAGGGGTGAGGAGGAGAGGGAACAGTAAGGAGGGGTGAAGGGGTGAGGAGGAGAGGGAACAGTAGGGAGGGGTGAAGGTGGTGAGGAGAGAGAGGGAACAGTAATGAGGGGTGAAGGGTGAGGAGGAGAGGGAACAGTAATGAGGGGTGAAGGGGTGAGGAGGAGAGGGAACAGTAAGGAGGGATGAAGGGGTGAGGAGGAGAGGGAACAGTAGGGAGGGGTGAAGGGGTGAGGAGGAGAGAGAACAGTAGGGAGGGGTGAAGGGGTGAGGAGGAGAGAGAACAGTAGGGAGGGGTGAAGGGGTGAGGAGGAGAGAGAACAGTAGGGAGGGGTGAAGGGGTGAGGAGGAGAGAGAACAGTAGGGAGGGGTGAAGGGGTGAGGAGGAGAGAGAACAGTAGGGAGGGGTGAAGGGGTGAGGAGGAGAGAGAACAGTAGGGAGGGGTGAAGGGGTGAGGAGGAGAGAGAACAGTAGGGAGGGGTGAAGGGGTGAGGAGGAGAGAGAACAGTAGGGAGGGGTGAAGGGATGAGGAGGAGAGAGAACAGTAGGGAGGGGTGAAGGTGGTGAGGAGGAGAGAGAACAGTAGGGAGGGGTGAATGGGTGAGGAGGGGGAGAGAACAGTAAGGAGGGGTGAAGGGGTGAGGAGGAGAGAGAACAGTAGGGAGGGGTGAAGGGGTGAGGAGGAGAGGGAACAGTAAGGAAGGGTGAAGGGGTGAGGAGGAGAGAATAGCAAGGAGGGGTGAAGGGGTGAGGAGGAGAGAGAACAGTAAGGAGGGGTGAAGGGATGAGGAGGAGAGGGAACAGTAAGGAGGGGTGAAGGGGTGAGGAGGAGAGAATAGCAAGGAGGGGTGAAGGGGTGAGGAGGAGAGAGAACAGTAAGGAGGGGTGAAGGGGTGAGGGGAGAGGGGACAGTAAGGAGGGGGTGAAGGGGTGAGGAGGAGAGAGAACAGTAAGGAGGGGTGAAGGGGTGAGGAGGAGAGAGAACAGTAAGGAGGGGTGAAGGGTGAAGGGGTGAGGAGGAGAGAGAACAGTAAGGAGGGGTGAAGGGGTGAGGCATAGAGAGAACAGTAAGGAGGGGTTAAGGGTGAAGGGGTGAGGAGGAGAGGGAACAGTAAGGAGGGGTGAAGGGGTGAGGAGGAGAGAGAACAGTAAGGAGGGGTTAAGGGTGAAGGGGTGAGGAGGAGAGGGAACAGTAAGGAGCGATTAGACTTATTGAAGATTCTGTATGTATAAATGAGGACAAGGTGGAAAGATGGAGAGTAGGTGAGATAGAGAGATGGAGAAATGTGAGAGGGAGAGGGAGAGATGGAGAGTAGGTGAGATAGAGAGATGGAGAAATGTGAGAGGGAGAGGGAGAGATGGAGAGTAGGTGAGATAGAGAGATGGAGAAATGTGAGAGGGAGAGATGGAGAAATGGAGAGTAGGTGAGATATAGAGAGGGAGAGATGGAGAGAGGGAGAGGGAGAGATGGAGAGTAGGTGAGATAGAGGGAGAGATGAAGAGTAGGTGAGATAGAGAGAGTGAGAGAGAGAGTAGGTGAGATAGAGAGAGGGAGAGAGGGAGAGAGAGAGAGAGGGAGAGATGGAGAGTAGGTGAGATAGAGAGAGGGAGAGAGAGAGTAGGTGAGATAGAGAGAGGGAGAGAGGGAGAGAGAGAGAGGGAGAGATGGAGAGTAGGTGAGATAGAGAGAGGGATAGATGAAGAGAGGGAGAGATGAAGAGTAGGTGAGATAGAGAGAGGGAGAGATGGAGAGAGGGAGAGATGGAGAGAGGGAGAGAGAGAGTAGGTGAGATAGAGAGAGGGAGAGATGGAGAGTAGGTGACATAAAGAGAGGGAGAGATAGAGAGAGGGAGAGATGGAGAGTAGGTGAGATAGAGAGAGGGATAGATAGAGAGAGGGAGAGATGGAGAGAGAGAGTAGGTGAGATAGAGAGAGGGAGAGAGAGAGTAGGTGAGATGGAGAGAGGGAGAGATAGAGGGTAGGTGAGAGAGAGAGGGAGAGATGGAGAGTAGGTGAGATAGAGAGAGGGAGAGAGAGAGTAGGTGAGATAGAGAGATGGAGAGTAGGTGAGATAGAGAGGAAGAGATGGAGAGTAGGTGAGATAGAGAGGAAGAGATGAGAGTAGGTGGAGATAGAGAGATAGCGAGAGATGGAGAGAGGGAGAGATGGAGAGTAGGTGGATATAGAGAGAGGGAGAGATTGAGAGTAGGTGAGATAGAGAGAGGTAGAGATGGAGAGGGAGAGATTGAGAGTAGGTGAGATAGAGAGAGGGAGAGATTGAGAGTAGGTGAGATGGAGAGATAGAGAGTAGGTGAGATAGAGAGAGGTAGAGATTGAGAGGGAGATATTGAGAGTAGGTGAGATAGAGAGGTAGAGATAGAGAGAGGTAGAGATGGTGAGATGGAGAGAAGACAATAAACCACGGGATGGGCTTCTTTAAATCTCTGGGTAAACAATGAAAGGCTTTAATGAGATAAAAGCGATGTGTTTGTCTGTGGCTCCGCTGGGACTGGGAGCTGACGATAGGAGAATTGATATTCTACAGGATGTGTCTAGGGTGGTTTTACCTTTGTGCGTAGGTGTGTGTTTGTGGGAAAGAGCTCCAGGTATTACCACTTTCTTTTACTCTCTTGCTTCTTCCCCCCCCCCCTCTTCTTCTCTTCTTCAATCTGAATGCATTTCCGATGAACATTTCCTCAGTTTCACCTATTCTACAGACCAGAGCTTTTGGGCACATTTCCAATACCCAAGAGGCGACAAATTAAACAACACTTTTAAAGAAAATTAACAACTTTCCTCTTTTTCATTAGAATTTGTGACCGACCTGCTCGATGTAGCAACATTTTATTGTGTTTGTGTTTTTTACATTGGATAAAAGTAGAGATTCAGAGCTAGAAAGTGTTAAATAACACACCATAGTTTTTAAAATTATTTAACTAGGCAAGACAGTTAAGAACAAATTCTTATTTACAATTACAGCCAACCGGGGTATTTTATTTTTTATTTTTTTTATTTCACCTTTATTTAACCAGGTAGGCTAGTTGAGAACAAGTTCTCATTTGCAACTGCGACCTGGCCAAGATAAAGCATAGCAGTGTGAACAGACAACACAGAGTTACACATGGAGTAAACAATTAACAAGTCAATAACACAGTAGAAAAAAAAATGGGCAGTCTATATACAATGTGTGCAAAAGGCATGAGGAGGTAGGCGAATAATACAATTTTGCAGATTAACACTGGGGTGATAAATGATCAGATGGTCATGTACAGGTAGAGATATTGGTGTGCAAAAGAGCAGAAAAGTAAATAAATAAATAAAATAAAAAACAGTATAAAAACAGTATGGGGATGAGGTAGGTGAAAATGGGTGGGCTATTTACCAATAGACTATGTACAGCTGCAGCGATCGGTTAGCTGCTCGGATAGCTGATGTTTGAAGTTGGTGAGGGAGATAAAAGTCTCCAACTTCAGCGATTTTTGCAGTTCATTCCAGTCACAGGCAGCAGAGTACTGGAACGAAAGGCGGCCAAATGAGGTGTTGGCTTTAGGGATGATCAGTGAGATACACCTGCTGGAGCGTGTGCTACGGATGGGTGTTGCCATCGAGACCAGTGAACTGAGATAAGGCGGAGCTTTACCTAGCATGGACTTGTAGATGACCTGAGCCAGTGGGTCTGGCGACGAATATGTAGCGAGGGCCAGCCGACTAGAGCATACAAGTCGCAGTGGTGGGTGGTATAAGGTGCTTTGGTGACAAAACGGATGGCACTATGATAGACTGCATCCAGTTTGCTGAGTAGAGTGTTGGAAGCCATTTTGTAGATGACATCGCCGAAATCGAGGATCGGTAGGATAGTCAGTTTTACTAGGTAAGCTTGGCGGCGTGAGTGAAGGAGGCTTTGTTGCGGAATAGAAAGCCGACTCTTGATTTGATTTTCGATTGGAGATGTTTGATGAGTCTGGAAGGAGAGTTTGCAGTCTAGCCAGACACCTAGGTACTTATAGATGTCCACATATTCAAGGTCGGAACCATCCAGGGTGGTGATGCTAGTCGGGCATGCGGGTGCAGGCAGCGATCGGTTGAAAAGCATGCATTTGGTTTTACTCGCGTTTAAGAGCAGTTGGAGGCCACGGAAGGAGTGCTGTATGGCATTGAAGCTCGTTTGGAGGTTAGATAGCACAGTGTCCAATGACGGGCCGAAAGTATATAGAATGGTGTCGTCTCGTGAGAGGTGGATCAGGGAATCGCCCGCAGCAAGAGCAACATCATTGATATATACAGAGAAAAGAGTCGGCCCGAGAATTGAACCCTGTGGCACCCCCATAGAGACTGCCAGAGGACCGGACAGCATGCCCTCCGATTTGACACACTGAACTCTGTCTGCAAAGTAATTGGTGAACCAGGCAAGGCAGTCATCCGAGAAACCGAGGCTATTGAGTCTGCCGATAAGAATATGGTGATTGACAGAGTCGAAAGCCTTGGCGAGGTCGATGAAGACGGCTGCACAGTACTGTCTTTTATCGATGGCGGTTATGATATCGTTTAGTACCTTGAGCGTGGCTGAGGTGCACCGTGACCGGCTCGGAAACCAGATTGCACAGCGGAGAAGGTACGGTGGGATTCGAGATGGTCAGTGACCTGTTTGTTGACTTGGCTTTCGAAGACCTTAGATAGGCAGGGCAGGATGGATATAGGTCTATAGCAGTTTGGGTCCAGGGTGTCTCCCTTTGAAGAGGGGGATGATTGCGGCAGCTTTCCAATCCTTGGGGATCTCAGACGATATGAAAGAGAGGTTGAACAGGCTGGTAATAGGGGTTGCGACAATGGCGGCAGATAGTTTCAGAAATAGAGGGTCCAGATTGTCAAGCCCAGCTGATTTGTACGGGTCTAGGTTTTGCAGCTCTTTCAGAACATCTGCTATCTGGATTTGGGTAAAGGAGAACCTGGAGAGGCTTGGGCGAGGAGCTGCGGGGGGGGCGGAGCTGTTGGCCGAGGTTGGAGTAGCCAGGCGGAAGGCATGGCCAGCCGTTGAGAAGTGCTTATTGAAGCTTTCGATAATCGTGGATTTATCGGTGGAGACCGTGTTACCTAGCCTCAGTGCAGTGGGCAGCTGGGAGGAGGTGCTCTTGTTCTCCATGGACTTCACAGTGTCCCAGAACTTTTTGGAGTTGGAGCTACAGGATGCAAACTTCTGCCTGAAGAAGCTGGCCTTAGCTTTCCTGACTGACTGCGTGTATTTTTTCCTGACTTCCCTGAACAGTTGCATATCACGGGGGCTATTCGATGCTATTGCAGTCCGCCACAGGATGTTTTTGTGCTGGTCGAGGGCAGTCAGGTCTGGAGTGAACCAAGGGCTGTATCTGTTCTTGGTTCTGCATTTTTTGAACGGAGCATGCTTATCTAAAATGGTGAGGAAGTTACTTTTAAAGAATGACCAGGCATCCTCAACTGACGGGATGAGGTCAATGTCCTTCCAGGATACCCGGGCCAGGTCGATTAGAAAGGCCTGCTCACAGAAGTGTTTTAGGGAGCGTTTGACAGTGATGAGGGGTGGTCGTTTGACTGCGGCTCCGTGGCGGATACAGGCAATGAGGCAGTGATCGCTGAGATCCTGGTTGAAGACAGCGGAGGTGTATTTGGAGGGCCAGTTGGTCAGGATGACGTCTATGAGGGTGCCCTTGTTTACAGAGTTAGGGTTGTACCTGGTGGGTTCCTTGATGATTTGAGTGAGATTGAGGGCATCTAGTTTACATTGTTGGACTGCCGGGGTGTTAAGCATATCCCAGTTTAGGTCACCTAACAGAACAAACTCTGAAGCTAGATGGGGGGCGATCAATTCACAAATGGTGTCCAGGGCACAGCTGGGAGCTGAGGGTGGCCGGTAGCAGGCGGCAACAGTGAGAGACTTATTTCTGGAGAGGGTAATTTTCAAAATTAGTAGTTCGAACTGTTTGGGTATGGACCTGGAAAGTATGACATTACTTTGCAGGCTATCTCTGCAGTAGACTGCAACTCCGCCCCCTTTGGTAGTTCTATCTTGACGGAAGATGTTATAGTTGGGTATGGAAATCTCTGAATTTTTGGTGGCCTTCCTGAGCCAGGATTCAGACACGGCAAGGACATCAGGGTTAGCAGAGTGTGCTAAAGCAGTGAGTAAAACAAACTTAGGGAGGAGGCTTCTGATGTTGACATGCATAAAACCAAGGCTTTTTCGATCACAGAAGTCAACAAATGAGGGTACCTGGGGACATGCAGGGCCTGGGTTTACCTCCACATCACCCGCGGAACAGAGAAGGAGTAGTATGAGGGTGCGGCTAAAGGCTATCAAAACTGGTCGCCTAGAGCGTTGGGGGCAGAGGATAAGAGGAGCAGGTTTCTGGGCATGGTAGAATATATTCAGGGCATAATGCGCAGACAGGGGTATGGTGGGGTGCGGGTACAGCGGAGGTAAGCCCAGGCACTGGGTGATGATGAGACAGGTTGTATCTCTGGACATGCTGGTTGTAATGGGTGAGGTCACCGCATGTGTGGGAGGTGGGACAAAGGAGGTAAAGGGGTATAGTGGGTTAACTGCCTTGTTCAGGGGCAGAACAACAGATTTTTACCTTGTCATCTCTGGGATTTGATCCAGCAACATTTCGGTTATTGGCCCAATGCGCTAACCACTAGGCTACCTGCAGCCCCAGCAAGAACAATGGGGAAGTAATTCTGCTTTGAGGGTTGATAAACTTGTAACCCACTTTTGTGAAAATCGCCTTTGAATGTTTTTGGTAAACCTACTGTAGAGCTCTCATTTGTCTACACCCCTTCAGCATTGTTCACACCTTCTTAAGCCTTATCCCCACCCATCTCTTTAAAGATTCACATGTGAAGCCATGTACTAAACAACCAACGATTTCAAGACTAAAGGCTGGTTTATACGATATGTCTATCGTTAGTTGTCGCTGTGACATCATGAATATTCTACTGTCGTCCGACATCAAACTTGTCGTTGTCGTTATGAAAAACTGTGAACACAAAAACTACAGGCTGCATGACATCAGCAGCCTGGTGGTCCAATTTAGCATAACTGGTATATTTTAACACCAATAAACACACCCGTTTAAACATGTATTTAGTATATGTCAATCTAGCAAACCAGGCAACTTAAAGCAACTTTCTCAACAACGTTTTGGTTAGTTTCTAGCTTGTTAGCTATGTAGCTAATGTTAAGCTAGCTGGCTAGCTAGTTCAAATAATGACCATATCATATAGCGGACAACATCTTCACTTTATCTCATTTGTCTTCATTAATACAGGAAAACGAACTCACAACAAGATCATTAATGGCGAGCCAATTACAGAAAATAGCTTATGGACATGAGTGTGACGAAATAAAAGCAAGCCATTCTACCGGAGAATTTTAGAACATGGACACTGTCTAGCTGACATAACGCTATATCCATTATCCATATAGGACTTTGGTGCAGGTTATGTTCTTCACACTACCGTCTCTGGTAAACACATAATATATCAAAATAAAATGATTTGTCACATGCACAGGATACAGAAGATGCAGTGAAATGATTACTTGCATAGTGGAGTCTTTTGTTTAGACATGTAGCTAGCTAGCTAAACAATGAACCATAACCAACTCATAATGTTACTACCCTGCACAAATCGGAAGGTAGCTAACCAACCAGGTTCAATGTTAGCTAGCTAGCAAACATTAGGCTATAGCTAGCAATGCAAATGGCTCTGAGATGCAAATAATAATATTACTACACAGATCATATGTGTACCTTTAGCTAGGGAGCCAGCCAGCTCATTAGTGCGCTAGCTAAAAGTATGCTTTAACTTCAAATGAGTTAAATTAGAAATGTGTAATATCTGAAAATGTAGCTAGCGAGACTATCTTACCCATATACATGGATGATCACTTCTCCCTCTCTGTCACGGATGCCATGGTTACTCTTTGTGTCACAACTTCTGCTGAAGTTGATGCCTCTCCTTGTTCGGGCGGTGCTCGGCGGTCGACTTCACCGGTCTTCTAGCCCTCATTGATCCATTTTTCATTTTCCATTTGTTTTGTCTTGTCTCCCTACACACCTGGTTCCAATCCCATGCATTACCTGTTGTGTATTTACCCTCTGTTTCCCCTCATGTCCTTATCAGAGATTGTTTGTTGTTCATGCTCGTGTTGTTTGTATTGGTGCGTGACGGGTCCTCGTACCCACTTTGTTTTGATTATGTATCATGGTTTTGGAACTATGTTTTTAAATTATTAAACTACTCCATTATACCAAGTTCGATTATCCTGCGCCTGATTTCCCTGCCACCTATACACATGACGTTGACACTTTGTTTGAAGATGTAATCCGTAGACAGGTGTTTTATACAACAGCCTTCTGTGTGTTCTCTTTTTGACTCCCTCTGCATATTCTCAATCAAAAGCCAGAATTTTCTCCATCTCCTTCGCTATCATATTCTAATTCCACCGGGCATTCAACTGATTTCAAAACCCAGTCCTCCAGAAAGTGGAGACCAACATGTTTGCAGTTCTACTACATGATATCTTACAAAAAAGCTGTGTTAGAAAGGATTACCTACATATATTGACCAACTCATGTTATAGACAGAAGCGTGCTACATAGCAGACCAATCCAAAATCATCTCTAGGCATGTCCAGCCCATCCGTTATCTCAGCCAATCAGTGCCAGCGGGAAGGTTCCTGTCTTTTACCGTGTCTAAACCAACTAAACTCGTAATTTAACAATTGCATTCGTATTTACAGATGGCATACAAGTTTGTTATTAAGGTATTTCTGCCCATAAATGCATTTTGATAGAAAAAGTATGTTTACGTTCAAATGGCTGTCCTGTGAAGTAGTGGCATAAAAAAAGAGTCACATTTGTGATTGCCTGATGTACTGAGATGTCTTCCACAAGTTAGGGAGCATGAAATGAGATGAGACAGCTAGTAGTGTTTTTTCTAGCTCTGAGTTCTGCCTGAGCAGCACCAGAACATCCTATTGTAATGAGTTCTGCCTGCGCAGCACCAGAACATCCGATTGTAATGAGTTCTGCCTGAGCAGCACCAGAACATCCGATTATAATGAGTTCTGCCTGAGCAGCACCAGAACATCCTATAGTAATTAGTTCTGCCTGAGCAGCACCAGAACATCCGATTGTAATGAGTTCTGCCTGAGCAGCACCAGAACATCCGATTGTTATGAGTTCTGCCTGAGCAGCACCAGAACATCCGATTGTAATGAGTTCTGCCTGAGTAGCACCAGAACATCCGATTGTAATGAGTTTTGGAAATTGTTCCAGCAGTGAGGTGCATCAAAACTAAAACTGAATTGACTTATGTCGGTGGAGACCCGAGGAACCTCAAGAGTTAATCAGCCCTGTGAACGGGTTTGATAATTCATGTTTTTCAACTTAAAAAACAAAGTTAGGTATGTCGGAAACTTGTGTAGTAGAGCTTTGTAAACTAAAAGGAATAGTGAAGTGATCTTTGTGACTTTAATGAGGACCAGCCAACCTTTTGATACAGGATGCAGTGATGAATATTGTGACTGTGACAGGTTTAAGACTAGTGGCTGCTGCATTCTGGTAAATGGTTCCATCATAATAAAAGAACTGGCAGAAAACTTGAGTGTACAATCTGCTTCCTGCTGTTTATTAAGGAGAAGATCTATTTCTAAAAAAGAAGCCCACTTTAAATCGGACCCTTTTTAACCTCTTCAGTCGACCCTCTACTTTTTTGAACATTTTGTTAAAAATCGTGCAACATTTCAGCGCCCTGCTACTCATGCCAGGAATATAGTACGTTCATATGGTTAGAATGTGTGGATAGACAACACTCGGACGTTTATAAAACTGGTTAAATCACGACTGTGGCTATAACATAACGTGCGTTACATCGGAAAGCGCAGGAAAACCTGATCACAGAAAATGGAAATAAATATCCTTGCGCCACTTCCAGCAAATGTTCACAGTGAGCCGAATTAGATAAGACCGAGGATTCAACTCCCACAGCATCCCCATGTTGTCTAGAGTCTTGTGAATTGAATCATCTTTGATTCTTGGTTGAACCGAATCAGGGGAACCACTTACCTCCGGTCTCCGCCCAGATCATTTGGAAGAGCTCTCTCGTGAAATTTTTTCCAAGACGACAGCTAATGATTTTTACATCGCCTCCTGATGATTTTTATCGCTTATTAACGTTTACTAATACCTAAAGTAGCATTACAAACGTATTTCGAAGTGTTTTGTGAAAGTTTATCGTCTACTTTTTGAATTTTAAAAAATGACGTTACGTTGTGAAAACGCTGTTTTTTTCGTTTATCACACAGTCTACATATAACGATATCTTGGCTTTATATGGCCCGATTTAATCGAAATAAAGACCCAATAGTGTTTATGGGACATCTAGGAGTGCCAACAAAGAAGATGGTGAAAGGTAATGACTGTTTTCTATTTTATTGTGCGGTTTGTGTAACGCCGAAATGCTAATTATTTTGTTTACGTCCCCTGCGTGGCCTTTGTGTTGTAGTGTATTGGTGCATGCTATCAGATAATAGCTTCTCATGCTGTCCCCGAAAAGCATTTAAAAAATCTGACTTGTTGCCTGGATTCACAACGAGTGTAGCTTTAATTCGATACCCTGCATGTGTATTTTAATGAACGTTTGAGTTTTAACTAATACTATTAGCATTTAGCGTAGCGCATTTGCATTTCCAGAGCTCTAGTTGGGACGCAAGCGTCTCAGGTAGAAGCAAGAGGTTTTAACTGGTTCATAAGGATCCTTGTCAATCCAAAATGCCCAGATATTTAATAAATATATAACCATTCAATGAATAAATATGTACCCGAGCGATGGGTGAACCATTCAATGAATAAATATGTACCCGAGCGATGGGTGAACCATTCAATGAATAAATATGTACCCAAGCGATGGGTGAACCATTCAATGAATAAATATGTAGTCCATCAGATTTGTTTTTGCTGAGAATTTTAGAACATATATTTATTCTTTCCCAAATGAAAAGAATACTTCTGGATTTTGGCAATGAGCTAGTAGATACACATAGACTTCCAGTCATTGTACTAATACTCATTAGCATTGGCTCGCAAAACTACCTCTAACTTCTCTGGACACAGAGACATAAATGGTGTCCAGGAGTTCATCGGACTCTGGAGAAGTAGATAAAGGCCCCTATTGCCGAAATCCTCAAGTATCCCTTTAAGAACAAGTTTTAAACCAACCAGGGCTTTTTGTAAGGCAACAAAGTAAGATTGCAACTCCAACAATGTCTATTCTACAGGTTGGGGCAATGACATACTTAACAGTATTGTCTGCATACAGATTACTATGACAAGTTTTAACAGATACATCGATATTATGTATGTAAATAGTAAAGAGAAGTGGCCCCAATACTGACTAGTGCGGTACACCTTTCCTTACATCTAGGAAACTAGACTTGTGCTCTCAAACCACTTGCAAGAAGCCTGATCCGGGCTTATTTCAGTCAACTTTTGAATGACAATGTGATGGTCAGTGTCAATAAGGCAAGACCATGATTTTTATGATCTAAGCAACGTGTGTGTGTGCACGTGTGTGTGTGTGTGTGCACGTGTGTGCACGTGTGTGTGTGTGCACGTGTGTGTGTGTGTGTGCACGTGTGTGCACGTGTGTGTGTGTGTGCACGTGTGTGTGTGTGCACGTGTGTGCACGTGTGCACGTGTGTGTGTGTGCACGTGTGTGCACGTGTGTGTGTGCACGTGTCACGCATTCCTGTCTGATAAACTCTCTGGTTCATTAATAATTCCCTGTCATGATCCCAGATGAAAGTGTGAATGATTAAAAGGATGATTCTGTCCAGGTCGTACATGGTGGAGTGTGTGTTGTCTGTCTAAACTCCAGTGGAGCGGAGGGTGGTGTCGCCACATGTTCAATCCCAGGGCTACGCTTCTTTTCACTGTAGTATTTGTGTTTCATTTTTCCAAACCTTAAACCTTTTCCACTTGGAATGAATGCCTAAACGTAACCCTCAACGGTTCGTTTTGGTTTGACCAAATAACATCACTGTCTTTGCGCAGTTTCACCGGTGGTTGACAGGACATGCTGACATGTTTTGTTCTGTCTCTCTCCCCTGCTCTATGATGTTCTGTTCTCTGTCTCTCTCCCCTGCTCTATGATGTTATGTTCTCTGTCTCTCTCCCCTGCTCTATGATGTTCTGTTCTCTGTCTCTCTCCCCTGCTCTATGATGTTCTGTTCTCTGTCTCTCTCCCCTGCTCTATGATGTTCTGTTCTGTCTCTCTCCCCTGCTCTATGATATTATGTTCTCTGTCTCTCTCCCCTGCTCTATGATGTTATGTTCTCTGTCTCTCTCCCCTGCTCTATGATGTTCTGTTCTGTCTCTCTCCCCTGCTCTATGATGTTATGTTCTCTGTCTCTCTCCCCTGCTCTATGATGTTATGTTCTCTGTCTCTCTCCCCTGCTCTATGATGTTCTGTTCTGTCTCTCTCCCC
Organism: Oncorhynchus nerka; assembly: GCF_034236695.1. Taxonomy (NCBI): domain Eukaryota; kingdom Metazoa; phylum Chordata; class Actinopteri; order Salmoniformes; family Salmonidae; genus Oncorhynchus; species Oncorhynchus nerka. Next base: position 19,183,052 of record NC_088400.1, on the reverse strand, counting down.
TGCTCTATGATGTTCTGTTCTGTCTCTCTCCCCTGCTCTATGATGTTCTGTTCTGTCTCTCTCCCCTGCTCTATGATGTTCTGTTCTCTGTCTCTCTCCCCTGCTCTATGATGTTCTGTTCTCTGTCTCTCTCCCCTGCTCTATGATGTTCTGTTCTCTGTCTCTCTCCCCTGCTCTATGATGTTCTGTTCTGTCTCTCTCCCCTGCTCTATGATGTTCTGTTCTCTGTCTCTCTCCCCTGCTCTATGATGTTCTGTTCTGTCTCTCTCCCCTGCTCTATGATGTTCTGTTCTGTCTCTCTCCCCTGCTCTATGATGTTCTGTTCTCTGTCTCTCTCCCCTGCTCTATGATGTTCTGTTCTCTGTCTCTCTCCCCTGCTCTATGATGTTCTGTTCTCTGTCTCTCTCCCCTGCTCTATGATGTTCTGTTCTCTGTCTCTCTCCCCTGCTCTATGATGTTCTGTTCTGTCTCTCTCCCCTGCTCTATGATGTTCTGTTCTCTGTCTCTCTCCCCGGCTCTATGATGTTCTGTTCTCTGTCTCTCTCCCCTGCTCTATTATGTTCTGTTCTGTCTCTCTCCCCTGCTCTATGATGTTCTGTTCTCTGTCTCTCTCCCCTGCTCTATGATGTTCTGTTCTGTCTCTCTCCCCTGCTCTATGATGTTCTGTTCTGTCTCTCTCCCCTGCTCTATGATGTTCTGTTCTCTGTCTCTCTCCCCTGCTCTATGATGTTCTGTTCTCTGTCTCTCTCCCCGGCTCTATGATGTTCTATTCTCTGTCTCTCTCCCCTGCTCTATTATGTTCTGTTCTGTCTCTCTCCCCTGCTCTATGATGTTCTGTTCTCTGTCTCTCTCCCCTGCTCTATGATGTTCTGTTCTCTGTCTCTCTCCCCTGCTCTATGATGTTCTGTTCTCTGTCTCTCTCCCCTGCTCTATGATGTTCTGTTCTCTGTCTCTCTCCCCTGCTCTATGATGTTCTGTTTCTGTCTCTCTCCCCTTCTCTGTCTCTCTCTCCCTGCTCTATGATGTTCTGTTCTGTCTCTCTCCCCTGCTCTATGATGTTCTGTTCTCTGTCTCTCTCCCCTGCTCTATGATGTTCTGTTCTCTGTCTCTCTCCCCTGCTCTATGATGTTCTGTTCTCTGTCTCTCTCCCTGCTCTATAATGGTCTGTTCTCTGTCTCTCTCCCTGCTCTATGATGTTCTGTTCTCTGTCTCTCTCCCCTGCTCTATGATGTTCTGTTCTCTGTCTCTCTCCCTGCTCTATGATGTTCTGTTCTCTGTCTCTCTCCCCTGCTCTATGATGTTCTGTTCTCTGTCTCTCTCCCCTGCTCTATGATGTTATGTTCTCTGTCTCTCTCCCCTGCTCTATGATGTTCTGTTCTCTGTCTCTCTCCCCTGCTCTATGATGTTCTGTTCTCTGTCTCTCTCCCCTGCTCTATGATGTTCTGTTCTGTCTCTCTCCCCTGCTCTATGATGTTATGTTCTCTGTCTCTCTCCCCTGCTCTATGATGTTATGTTCTCTGTCTCTCTCCCCTGCTCTATGATGTTCTGTTCTGTCTCTCTCCCCTGCTCTATGATGTTATGTTCTCTGTCTCTCTCCCCTGCTCTATGATGTTCTGTTCTCTGTCTCTCTCCCCTGCTCTATGATGTTCTGTTCTCTGTCTCTCTCCCCTGCTCTATGATGTTCTGTTCTCTGTCTCTCTCCCCAGCTCTATGATGTTCTGTTCTCTGTCTCTCTCCCCTGCTCTATGATGTTCTGTTCTGTCTCTCTCCCCTGCTCTATGATGTTCTGTTCTGTCTCTCTCCCCTGCTCTATGATGTTCTGTTCTGTCTCTCTCCCCTGCTCTATGATGTTCTGTTCTCTGTCTCTCTCCCCTGCTCTATGATGTTCTGTTCTCTGTCTCTCTCCCCTGCTCTATGATGTTCTGTTCTGTCTCTCTCCCCTGCTCTATGATGTTCTGTTCTCTGTCTCTCTCCCCTGCTCTATGATGTTCTGTTCTCTGTCTCTCTCCCCTGCTCTATGATGTTCTGTTCTCTGTCTCTCTCCCCTGCTCTATAATGGTCTGTTCTCTGTCTCTCTCCCCTGCTCTATGATGTTCTGTTCTCTGTGTCTCTCCCCTGCTCTATGATGTTCTGTTCTCTGTCTCTCTCCCCTGCTCTATGATGTTCTGTTCTCTGTCTCTCTCCCCTGCTCTATGATGTTCTGTTCTCTGTCTCTCTCCCCTGCTCTATGATGTTATGTTCTCTGTCTCTCTCCCCTGCTCTATGATGTTCTGTTCTGTCTCTCTCCCCTGCTCTATGATGTTATGTTCTCTGTCTCTCTCCCCTGCTCTATGATGTTATGTTCTCTGTCTCTCTCCCCTGCTCTATGATGTTCTGTTCTGTCTCTCTCCCCTGCTCTATTATGTTCTGTTCTGTCTCTCTCCCCTGCTCTATGATGTTCTGTTCTCTGTCTCTCTCCCCTGCTCTATGATGTTCTGTTCTCTGTCTCTCTCCCCTGCTCTATGATGGTCTGTTCTCTGTCTCTCTCCCCTGCTCTATGATGTTCTGTTCTCTGTCTCTCTCCCCTGCTCTATGATGTTCTGTTCTCTGTCTCTCTCCCCTGCTCTATGATGTTCTGTTCTCTGTCTCTCTCCCCTGCTCTTTGATGTTCTGTTCTGTCTCTCTCCCCTGCTCTATGATATTCTGTTCTCTGTCTCTCTCCCCTGCTCTATGATGTTCTGTTCTCTGTCTCTCTCCCCTGCTCTATGATGTTCTGTTCTCTGTCTCTCTCCCCTGCTTTATGATGTTCTGTTCTCTGTCTCTCTCCCCTGCTCTATGATGTTCTGTTCTGTCTCTCTCCCCTGCTCTATGATGTTATGTTCTCTGTCTCTCTCCCCTGCTCTATGATGTTATGTTCTCTGTCTCTCTCCCCTGCTCTATGATGTTCTGTTCTCTGTCTCTCTCCCCTGCTCTATGATGTTCTGTTCTCTGTCTCTCTCCCCTGCTCTATGATGTTCTGTTCTCTGTCTCTCTCCCCTGCTCTATGATGTTCTGTTCTCTGTCTCTCTCCCCTGCTCTATGATGTTCTGTTCTCTGTCTCTCTCCCCAGCTCTATGATGTTCTGTTCTCTGTCTCTCCCCTGCTCTATGATGTTCTGTTCTGTCTCTCTCCCCTGCTCTATGATGTTCTGTTCTGTCTCTCTCCCCTGCTCTATGATGTTCTGTTCTGTCTCTCTCCCTGCTCTATGATGTTCTGTTCTCTGTCTCTCTCCCTGCTCTATGATGTTCTGTTCTCTGTCTCTCTCCCTGCTCTATGATGTTCTGTTCTGTCTCTCTCCCCTGCTCTATGATGTTCTGTTCTCTGTCTCTCTCCCCTGCTCTATGATGTTCTGTTCTCTGTCTCTCTCCCCTGCTCTATGATGTTCTGTTCTCTGTCTCTCTCCCCTGCTCTATAATGGTCTGTTCTCTGTCTCTCTCCCCTGCTCTATGATGTTCTGTTCTCTGTGTCTCTCCCCTGCTCTATGATGTTCTGTTCTCTGTCTCTCTCCCCTGCTCTATGATGTTCTGTTCTCTGTCTCTCTCCCCTGCTCTATGATGTTCTGTTCTCTGTCTCTCTCCCCTGCTCTATGATGTTATGTTCTCTGTCTCTCTCCCCTGCTCTATGATGTTCTGTTCTGTCTCTCTCCCCTGCTCTATGATGTTATGTTCTCTGTCTCTCTCCCCTGCTCTATGATGTTATGTTCTCTGTCTCTCTCCCCTGCTCTATGATGTTCTGTTCTGTCTCTCTCCCCTGCTCTATTATGTTCTGTTCTGTCTCTCTCCCCTGCTCTATGATGTTCTGTTCTCTGTCTCTCTCCCCTGCTCTATGATGTTCTGTTCTCTGTCTCTCTCCCCTGCTCTATGATGGTCTGTTCTCTGTCTCTCTCCCCTGCTCTATGATGTTCTGTTCTCTGTCTCTCTCCCCTGCTCTATGATGTTCTGTTCTCTGTCTCTCTCCCCTGCTCTATGATGTTCTGTTCTCTGTCTCTCTCCCCTGCTCTTTGATGTTCTGTTCTGTCTCTCTCCCCTGCTCTATGATATTCTGTTCTCTGTCTCTCTCCCCTGCTCTATGATGTTCTGTTCTCTGTCTCTCTCCCCTGCTCTATGATGTTCTGTTCTCTGTCTCTCTCCCCTGCTTTATGATGTTCTGTTCTCTGTCTCTCTCCCTGCTCTATGATGTTCTGTTCTCTGTCTCTCTTCCCCTGCTCTATAATGGTCTGTTCTCTGTCTCTCTCCCCTGCTCTATGATGTTCTGTTCTCTGTCTCTCTCCCCTGCTCTATGATGTTCTGTTCTCTGTCTCTCTCCCCTGCTCTATGATGTTCTGTTCTCTGTCTCTCTCCCCTGCTCTATGATGTTCTGTTCTCTGTCTCTCTCCCTGCTCTATGATGTTCTGTTCTGTCTCTCTCCCTGCTCTATGATGTTCTGTTCTCTGTCTCTCCCCTGCTCTATGATGTTCTGTTCTGTCTCTCTCCCTGCTCTATGATGTTCTGTTCTCTGTCTCTCTCCCCTGCTCTATGATGTTCTGTTCTCTGTCTCTCTCCCTGCTCTATGATGTTCTGTTCTCTGTCTCTCTCCCTGCTCTATGATGTTCTGTTCTCTGTCTCTCTCCCTGCTCTATAATGGTCTGTTCTCTGTCTCTCTCCCCTGCTCTATGATGTTATGTTCTCTGTCTCTCTCTCTATGATGTTCCTGCTCTATGATGTTCTGTTCTGTCTCTCTCCCCTGCTCTATGATGTTCTGTTCTGTTCTCTGCTCTATGATGTTCTGTTCTCTGTATCTTTCCCCTGCTCTATAATGGTCTGTTCTCTGTCTCTCTCCCCTGCTCTATGATGTTCTGTTCTCTGTCTCTCTCCCCTGCTCTATGATGTTCTGTTCTCTGTCTCTCTCCCCTGCTCTATGATGTTATGTTCTCTGTCTCTCTCCCCTGCTCTATGATGTTCTGTTCTGTCTCTCTCCCCTGCTCTATGATGTTATGTTCTCTGTCTCTCTCCCCTGCTCTATGATGTTATGTTCTCTGTCTCTCTCCCCTGCTCTATGATGTTCTGTTCTGTCTCTCTCCCCTGCTCTATTATGTTCTGTTCTGTCTCTCTCCCCTGCTCTATGATGTTCTGTTCTCTGTCTCTCTCCCCTGCTCTATGATGTTCTGTTCTCTGTCTCTCTCCCCTGCTCTATGATGGTCTGTTCTCTGTCTCTCTCCCCTGCTCTATGATGTTCTGTTCTCTGTCTCTCTCCCCTGCTCTATGATGTTCTGTTCTCTGTCTCTCTCCCCTGCTCTATGATGTTCTGTTCTCTGTCTCTCTCCCCTGCTCTTTGATGTTCTGTTCTGTCTCTCTCCCCTGCTCTATGATGTTCTGTTCTCTGTCTCTCTCCCCTGCTCTATGATGTTCTGTTCTCTGTCTCTCTCCCCTGCTCTATGATGTTCTGTTCTCTGTCTCTCTCCCTGCTTTATGATGTTCTGTTCTCTGTCTCTCTCCCCTGCTCTATGATGTTCTGTTCTCTGTCTCTCTCCCTGCTCTATAATGGTCTGTTCTCTGTCTCTCTCCCCTGCTCTATGATGTTCTGTTCTCTGTCTCTCTCCCCTGCTCTATGATGTTCTGTTCTCTGTCTCTCTCCCTGCTCTATGATGTTCTGTTCTCTGTCTCTCTCCCTGCTCTATGATGTTCTGTTCTCTGTCTCTCTCCCCTGCTCTATGATGTTCTGTTCTCTGTCTCTCTCCCCTGCTCTATGATGTTCTGTTCTGTCTCTCTCCCTGCTCTATGATGTTCTGTTCTCTGTCTCTCTCCCCTGCTCTATGATGTTCTGTTCTGTCTCTCTCCCCTGCTCTATGATGTTCTGTTCTCTGTCTCTCTCCCCTGCTCTATGATGTTCTGTTCTCTGTCTCTCTCCCCTGCTCTATGATGTTCTGTTCTCTGTCTCTCTCCCCTGCTCTATGATGTTCTGTTCTCTGTCTCTCTCCCCTGCTCTATAATGGTCTGTTCTCTGTCTCTCTCCCCTGCTCTATGATGTTATGTTCTCTGTCTCTCTCCCCTGCTCTATGATGTTCTGTTCTGTCTCTCTCCCCTGCTCTATGATGTTCTGTTCTGTCTCTCTCCCCTGCTCTATGATGTTCTGTTCTCTGTATCTTTCCCCTGCTCTATAATGGTCTGTTCTCTGTCTCTCTCCCCTGCTCTATGATGTTCTGTTCTCTGTCTCTCTCCCCTGCTCTATGATGTTCTGTTCTGTCTCTCTCCCCTGCTCTATGATGTTCTGTTGTCTGTCTCTCTCCCCTGCTCTATGATGTTCTGTTCTGTCTCTCTCCCCTGCTCTATGATGTTCTGTTGTCTGTCTCTCTCCCCAGGCTGGATACTGAAATTAGATGCAGATTAGAAATGTTTGAAAAGGTCCTAAGAACATTGATACCTTCCTTACAGAGAATGACTAAGACATAATGTTTTGTCCAGTATTAGTTGAGAACTGAAGCGATAGCTCACAATGGTTGACTTTTTAAAATTTAACTAGGCAAGTCAGTTAAGCACAAATTCTTATTTACAATGACGGCCTACCCCGGCCAAACCCTAACGATGCTGGGCCAATTGTGTGCCGCCTTATGGGACTCCCCATCACAGCCAATTCTGAAACAGCCTGGAATCAAACAAGGGTCTGTAGTGATGCCTCTAGCACTGAGATTTAGTGCCTTAGACCATTGCGCCACTCAGGAACCCCTAACATACATGTGGCGCCCCGGGAAGCAAGAATGGGACTCTTGCATGATACCACTACACCAGCGGTGCAAATGAACTGGCAAGCCGTGAGAGTAATATGAATAGTGATGATACCTAGCGCATTGTTTTTAGTGATTACTTCAAGCCTTCCCCAAACCATGCCTAAACTGTTAACCCTTGAGTTGTTTCTGTTGTAACCCTGTAACAACGCAACATGTGACAAAGGGAAACTATGAGATCTTGTTGCTCCCCCCCTGCTTTCTCATCCCTTTATTTCCCAATTAGTTCATGATATTCTCCTCTGGGTCAACTTCATTTCACTCAAGCTTTGGCATCTCTCTCACTCTCCTTCCTTGAGCGCAAGGTTGTCCAAACATCACCATGGTGACAGACACTATTGCTTCATTCCCTTTAATCTGTACAGTCTTCCCCACTCAACCCTCTCTGTTTCAGCTGCTGTGTGAATGGGTATATGTTTGAGATTGTTCATGTGTGTTTGTGTGTACTCTCTGGAGAAGACAATCTAGAAGACAGTCTGCAGTCAGTGTTCCATTTGTGTACCAAGGCCAGAGACCATGAAGGGGAAATGATCTCTAACTGGTGTCTGTGTGTGATGGGCCTGGAGAAGTCATTTAGGCCCAGTATCAGCCTGTCACCTACCTGTCAACGTGACTACAGAGGTGTCAGATGAGATGTGTGCCCGGTCAAGCGAGATGTGATATGTGTTGGATCAGGCCCGTCACACAGCATGCAAGCAGACAGACAGGATACATTTATAAGAACAGCAATGGACCGGTGGCGGATTTAACAAATCAGTCACTGCTAGAATGTGTGTGTGTGTGTGTGTGTGTGTGTGTGTGTGTGTGTGTGTGTGTGTGCGTGCGTGCGTGCGTGCGTGCGTGCGTGCGTGCGTGCGTGCGTGCGTGCGTGCGTGCGTGCGTGTGTGTGCGCGTGTCTGTATATCTATGACTGTGTATGTGGGTTTATCCATGACTGTGGGGTAAGTTAAAGCTGTCTTCTTCTAGACTAAACTCCCTAATACAGCTTTCCATTTAAACCCCACAGGCAGGTTGCCTCTTCTGAATACACTGGGTGAGGTAGGAGCTGATATTCTGAATACACTGGGTGAGGTAGGAGCTGATATTCTGAATACACTGGGTGAGGTAGGAGCTGATATTCTGAATACACTGGGTGAGGTAGGAGCTGATATTCTGAATACACTGGGAGAGGTAGGAGCTGATATTCTGAATACACTGGGTGAGGTAGGAGCTGATATTCTGAATACACTGGGTGAGGTAGGAGCTGATATTCTGAATACACTGGGTGAGGTAGGAGCTGATATTCTGAATACACTGGGTGAGGTAGGAGCTGATATTCTGAATACACTGGGAGAGGTAGGAGCTGATATTCTGAATGCACATCTATACACATGAAAAAGAAAGTAGAACAATATTTTTGGTTAGTCACTTTGGATTCTGTGACGCACAGATAACAGAAGTAGAGGGATAAAAGCGGAAGAGTTCTTTACAACTGTGAAGGTACTCTGGAACTCAGAGGAACTTGAAGACAAACTCACGTGTTTAACATGGAGCATACACAGGTATAGAGATAGTGCCCAAAATCCTGTTTAACAGGCAGTAGACTGATATGCAGGGGTCTCTACACATCTCGATGGCTCAGAGGCGCCTGCAATTAACGGGACAGTTAACAAACAGCACAATTAAAGGAACTGATAACAAACAGGGCAATTAAAGGAACAGTTAACAAACAGGGCTATTAAAGGGACATGGTCACAAACAGCACAATTAAAGGAACTGTTAACAAACAGGGCAATTAAAGGAACAGTTAACAAACAGGGCAAATAAAGGAACAGTTAACAAACAGGGCTATTAAAGGGACATGGTCACAAACAGCACAATTAAAGGAACTGTTAACAAACAGGGCAATTAAAGGAACAGTTAACAAACAGGGCTATTAAAGGGACATGGTCACAAACAGCACAATTAAAGGAACTGTTAACAAACAGGGCAATTAAAGGAACAGTTAACAAACAGGGCAAATAAAGGAACAGTTAACAAACAGGGCAAATAAAGGAACAGTTAACAAACAGGGCTATTAAAGGGACAGTTAACAAACAGGGAAATTAAAGGGATAGTTAATAAACAGGGCAATTAAAGGGACAGTTAAAAAACAGGGCAATTAAAGGGACAGTTAACAAACAGGGCAATTAAATGGACAGTTAACAAACAGGGCAATTAAAGGGACAGTTAACAAACAGGGCAATTAAAGGGACAGTTAACAAACAGGGCAATTAAAGGGACAGTTAACAAACAGGTCTATTAAAGGGACAGTTAACAAACAGGGCAAATAAAGGAACAGTAAACAAACAGGGCAAATAAAGGAACAGTTAACAAACAGGGCTATTAAAGGGACAGTTAACAAACAGGGAAATTAAAGGGATAGTTAATAAACAGGGCAATTAAAGGGACAGTTAAAAAACAGGGCAATTAAAGGGACAGTTAACAAACAGGGCAATTAAATGGACAGTTAACAAACAGGGCAATTAAAGGGACAGTTAACAAACAGCACAATTAAAGGAACTGTTAACAAACAGGGCAATTAAAGGAACAGTTAACAAACAGGGCAATTAAAGGAACAGTTAACAAACAGGGCTATTAAAGGGACATGGTCACAAACAGCACAATTAAAGGAACTGTTAACAAACAGGGCAATTAAAGGAACAGTTAACAAACAGGGCTATTAAAGGGACATGGTCACAAACAGCACAATTAAAGGAACTGTTAACAAACAGGGCAATTAAAGGAACAGTTAACAAACAGGGCAAATAAAGGAACAGTTAACAAACAGGGCAAATAAAGGAACAGTTAACAAACAGGGCTATTAAAGGGACAGTTAACAAACAGGGAAATTAAAGGGATAGTTAATAAACAGGGCAATTAAAGGGACAGTTAAAAAACAGGGCAATTAAAGGGACAGTTAACAAACAGGGCAATTAAATGGACAGTTAACAAACAGGGCAATTAAAGGGACAGTTAACAAACAGGGCAATTAAAGGGACAGTTAACAAACAGGTCTATTAAAGGGACAGTTAACAAACAGGGCAAATAAAGGAACAGTAAACAAACAGGGCAAATAAAGGAACAGTTAACAAACAGGGCTATTAAAGGGACAGTTAACAAACAGGGAAATTAAAGGGATAGTTAATAAACAGGGCAATTAAAGGGACAGTTAAAAAACAGGGCAATTAAAGGGACAGTTAACAAACAGGGCAATTAAATGGACAGTTAACAAACAGGGCAATTAAAGGGACAGTTAACAAACAGGGCAATTAAAGGGACAGTTAACAAACAGGGCAATTAAAGGGACAGTTAACAAACAGGTCTATTAAAGGGACAGTTAACAAACAGGGCAATGAAAGGAACGGGTATCTAAAAAGTGTGAAAAATAAAATATTTTATACACAAGTGGTGGGAGGACTGATTATAACATGACTGTAAGTGTTTATGTATGTTTGTGCGCCTGTGTATGTCTGCGTGTAGGTCTGTGCGTGTCTGCGTGCGTGTCTGGGTGCATGTCTGCGTGTAGGTCTGCGTGTAGGTCTGTGTGTAGGTCTGTGCGTGTCTGCGTGCGTGTCTGTGTGTAGGTCTGTGTGTGTCTGCGTGTCTGCGTGCGTGTGTGTCTGCGTGTCTGCGTGTAGGTCTGTGCATGTCTGCGTTCGTGTCTGCGTGCGTGTCTGTGTGTAGGTCTGTGTGTGTCTGCGTGTCTGCGTGCGTGTGTGTCTGCGTGTCTGTGTGTAGGTCTGTGCGTGTCTGCGTGTCTGTGTGTAGGTCTGTGCGTGTCTGCGTGCGTGTCTGCGTGCGTGTCTGGGTGCGTGTCTGTGTGCGTGTCTGCGTGCGTGTCTGGGTGCGTGTCTGGGTGCGTGTCTGGGTGCGTGTCTGGGTGCGTGTCTGCGTGCGTGTCTGAGTGCGTGTCTGCGTGCGTGTCTGGGTGCGTGTCTGGGTGCGTGTCTGGGTGCGTGTCTGCATGCGTGTCTGGGTGCGTGTCTGTGTGCGTGTCTGCGTGCGTGTCTGGGTGCGTGTCTGGGTGCGTGTCTGGGTGCGTGTCTGCGTGCGTGTCTGAGTGCGTGTCTGCGTGCGTGTCTGGGTGCGTGTCTGGGTGCGTGTCTGGGTGCGTGTCTGGGTGCGTGTCTGCATGCGTGTCTGGGTGCGTGTCTGTGTGTAGGTCTGTGTGTGTCTGCGTGTCTGCGTGCGTGTGTGTCTGCGTGTCTGTGTGTAGGTCTGTGCGTGTCTGCGTGTCTGTGTGTAGGTCTGTGCGTGTCTGCGTGCGTGTCTGCGTGCGTGTCTGGGTGCGTGTCTGCGTGCGTGTCTGGGTGCGTGTCTGGGTGCGTGTCTGGGTGCGTGTCTGGGTGCGTGTCTGCGTGCGTGTCTGAGTGCGTGTCTGGGTGCGTGTCTGGGTGCGTGTCTGGGTGCGTGTCTGGGTGCGTGTCTGCATGCGTGTCTGGGTGCGTGTCTGTGTGCGTGTCTGCGTGCGTGTCTGGGTGCGTGTCTGGGTGCGTGTCTGGGTGCGTGTCTGGGTGCGTGTCTGGGTGTGTGTCTGCGTGCGTGTCTGGGTGCGTGTCTGTGTGCGTGTCTGGGTGCGTGTCTGGGTGCGTGTCTGGGTGCGTGTCTGTGTGTAGGTCTGTGCGTGTCTGCGTGTCTGCGTGCGTGTCTGCGTGCGTGTCTGCGTGCGTGTCTGCGTGCGTGTCTGGGTGCGTGTCTGCGTGTGTGTCTGCGTGTAGGTCTGTGCGTGTCTGTGTGCGTGTCTGCGTGTGTGTCTGCGTGTAGGTCTGTGCGTGTCTGCGTGCGTGTCTGCGTGCGTGTCTGCGTGCGTGTCTGCGTGCGTGTCTGGGTGCGTGTCTGGGTGCGTGTCTGGGTGCGTGTCTGCGTGCGTGTCTGAGTGCGTGTCTGCGTGCGTGTCTGGGTGCGTGTCTGGGTGCGTGTCTGCGTGCGTGTCTGGGTGCGTGTCTGCGTGCGTGTCTGGGTGCGTGTCTGCGTGCGTGTCTGCGTGCGTGTCTGGGTGCGTGTCTGGGTGCGTGTCTGCTTGCGTGTCTGCGTGCGTGTCTGCGTGCGTGTCTGCGTGCGTGTCTGGGTGCGTGTCTGCGTGCGTGTCTGCGTGCGTGTCTGGGTGCGTGTCTGGGTGCGTGTCTGCTTGCGTGTCTGCGTGCGTGTGTGTCTGCGTGTCTGTGTGTAGGTCTGTGCGTGTCTGCGTGTCTGTGTGTAGGTCTGTGCGTGTCTGCGTGCGTGTCTGCGTGCGTGTCTGGGTGCGTGTCTGCGTGCGTGTCTGGGTGCGTGTCTGGGTGCGTGTCTGGGTGCGTGTCTGGGTGCGTGTCTGCGTGCGTGTCTGAGTGCGTGTCTGGGTGCGTGTCTGGGTGCGTGTCTGGGTGCGTGTCTGCATGCGTGTCTGGGTGCGTGTCTGTGTGCGTGTCTGCGTGCGTGTCTGGGTGCGTGTCTGGGTGCGTGTCTGGGTGCGTGTCTGGGTGCGTGTCTGGGTGTGTGTCTGCGTGCGTGTCTGGGTGCGTGTCTGTGTGCGTGTCTGGGTGCGTGTCTGGGTGCGTGTCTGTGTGTAGGTCTGTGCGTGTCTGCGTGTCTGCGTGCGTGTCTGCGTGCGTGTCTGCGTGCGTGTCTGGGTGCGTGTCTGGGTGCGTGTCTGCGTGCGTGTCTGGAGTGCGTGTCGCGTGCGTGTCTGGGTGCGTGTCTGGGTGCGTGTCTGCGTGCGTGTCTGGGTGCGTGTCTGCGTGCGTGCGTGCGTGTCTGCGTGCGTGTCTGCGTGCGTGTCTGGGTGCGGGTGCGTGTCTGGGTGCGTGTGCGTCGTGTCTGCGTGCGTGTCTGCGTGCGTGTCTGTGCGTGTCTGCGTGCGTGTGCGTCGTGGGTGCGTGTCTGTGCGTGTCTGCGTGCGTGTCTGCGTGCGTGTCTCACAGGTGCGTGTCTGGCGTGCGTGCGTCTCAGGTGCGTGTCTGGTGCGTGTCGTGTCGTGTCTGGTGCGTGTCTGGGTGCGTGTCTGGGTGCGTGTCTGGGTGCGTGTCTGGGTGCGTGTCTGGGTGCGTGTCTGGGTGCGTGTCTCGTGCGTGTCTGCGTGCGTGTCTGGCGTGCGTGTCTGCGTACGTGTCTGCGTGTCTGCGTGCGTGCGTGTCTGCGTGCGTGTCTGCGTGTCTGTGCGTGTCTGGTCTGTCTGTGCGTGTCGTGTGCGTGCGTGTCTGCGTGCGTGTCTGCGTGCGTGTCTGCGTGCGTGTCGTGGGTGCGTGTCTGCGTGCGTGTGCAGTGCGTGTCTGCGTGCGTGTCTGGGTGCGTGTCGTGCGTGTCTGGGTGTGTCTGCGTGCGTGTCTGCGTGCGTGTCTAGGTGCGTGTCTGCGTGCGTGTCTGCGTGCGTGTCTGCGTGCGTGTCTGCGTGCGTGTCTGGGTGCGTGTGCGTGTCTGCGTGCGTGTCTGGGTGCGTGTCTGCGTGCGTGTGCGTGTCTGGGTGCGTGTCTGCGTGCGTCTGCGTGCGTGTGCGTGCGTGTCTGGGTGCGTGTCGTGCGTCTGCGTGCGTGCGTGTCTGGGTGCGTGTCTGCGTGTCGTGTCGTGTCGTGCGTGTCTGGGTGCGTGTCTGGGTGCGTGTCTGGGTGCGTGTCTGCTTGCGTGTCTGGGTGCGTGTCTGCGTGCGTGTCTGGGTGCGTGTCTGCGTGCGTGTCTGGGTGCGTGTCTGCGTGCGTGTCTGCGTGCGTGTCTGGGTGCGTGTCTGGGTGCGTGTCTGCGTGCGTGTCTGCGTGCGTGTCTGCGTGTGTCTGCGTGCGTGTCTGGGTGCGTGTCGTGCGTGTCTGCGTGCGTGTCTGCGTGCGTGTCTGGGTGCGTGTCTGGGTGCGTGTGCGTGCGTGTCTGCGTGCGTGTCTGGGTGCGTGTCTGTGCGTGTCTGCTTGCGTGTCTGGGTGCGTGTCTGGGTGCGTGTCTGTGTGCGTGTCTGGGTGCGTGTCTGCTTGCGTGTCTGGGTGCGTGTCTGCGTGCGTGTCTGCGTGCGTGTCTGCTTGCGTGTCTGGGTGCGTGTCTGGGTGCGTGTCTGGGTGCGTGTCTGCGTGCGTGTCTGCGTGCGTGTCTGGGTGCGTGTCTGCTTGCGTGTCTGGGTGCGTGTCTGGGTGCGTGTCTGGGTGCGTGTCTGTGTGCGTGTCTGGGTGCGTGTCTGCGTGCGTGTCTGGGTGCGTGTCTGCGTGCGTGTCTGCGTGCGTGTCTGGAGTGCGTGTCTGGGTGCGTGTCTGCGTGTCTGCGTGCGTGTCTGCGTGCGTGTCTGCGTGCGTGTCTGGGTGCGTGTCTGCGTGCGTGTCTGCGTGCGTGTCTGGGTGCGTGTCTGGGTGCGTGTCTGCGTGCGTGTCTGCGTGCGTGTCTGCGTGCGTGTCTGGGTGCGTGTCTGGGTGCGTGTCTGCTTGCGTGTCTGGGTGCGTGTCTGGGTGCGTGTCTGTGTGCGTGTCTGGGTGCGTGTCTGCTTGCGTGTCTGGGTGCGTGTCTGGGTGCGTGTCTGGGTGCGTGTCTGCTTGCGTGTCTGGGTGCGTGTCTGGGTGCGTGTCTGGGTGCGTGTCTGCGTGCGTGTCTGCGTGCGTGTCTGGGTGCGTGTCTGCTTGCGTGTCTGGGTGCGTGTCTGGGTGCGTGTCTGGGTGCGTGTCTGTGTGCGTGTCTGGGTGCGTGTCTGCGTGCGTGTCTGGGTGCGTGTCTGGGTGTGCGTGTCTGGGTGCATGTCTGGGTGCGTGTCTGAGTGCGTGTCTGGGTGCGTGTCTGGGTGCGTGTCTGTGTGCGTGTCTGCGTGCGTGTCTGTGTTTGTAGGTCTGTGCGTGTCTGCGTGCGTGTCTGTGTGTAGGTCTGTGTGCGTGTCTGCGTGCGTGTCTGCGTGCGTGTCTGGGTGCGTGTCTGCGTGCGTGTCTGCGTGCGTGTCTGCGTGCGTGTCTGTGTGCGTGTCTGCGTGCGTGTCTGGGTGCGTGTCTGGGTGCGTGTCTGGGTGCGTGTCTGCGTGCGTGTCTGCGTGCGTGTCTGCGTAGGTCTGTGCGTGTCTGCGTGCGTGTCTGTGTGTAGGTGTGCGTGTCTGCGTGCGTGTCTGCGTGCGTGTCAGGTGCGTGTCTGCGTGCGTGTCTGCGTGCGTGTCTGCGTGCGTGTCTGTGTGCGTGTCTGCGTGCGTGTCTGGTGCGTGTCTGGGTGCGTGTCTGGGTGTGCGTGTCTGGGTGCGTGTCTGGGTGCGTGTCTGGGTGCGTGTCTGCGTGCGTGTCTGGAGTGCGTGTCTGCTTGCGTGTCTGCGTGCGTGTCTGGGTGCGTGTCTGCGTGCGTGTCTGCGTGCGTGTCTGCGTGCGTGTCTGGGTGCGTGTCTGCGTGCGTGTCTGGGTGCGTGTCTGGGTGCGTGTCTGGGTGCGTGTCTGCGTGCGTGTCTGCGTGCGTGTCTGGGTGCGTGTCTGCTTGCGTGTCTGGGTGCGTGTCTGGGTGCGTGTCTGGGTGCGTGTCTGTGTGCGTGTCTGGGTGCGTGTCTGCGTGCGTGTCTGGGTGCGTGTCTGGGTGTGCGTGTCTGGGTGCATGTCTGGGTGCGTGTCTGAGTGCGTGTCTGGGTGCGTGTCTGGGTGCGTGTCTGTGTGCGTGTTTGCGTGCGTGTCTGTGTTTGTAGGTCTGTGCGTGTCTGCGTGCGTGTCTGTGTGTAGGTCTGTGTGCGTGTCTGCGTGCGTGTCTGCGTGCGTGTCTGGGTGCGTGTCTGCGTGCGTGTCTGCGTGCGTGTCTGCGTGCGTGTCTGTGCGTGTCTGCGTGCGTGTCTGGGTGCGTGTCTGGGTGCGTGTCTGGGTGCGTGTCTGCGTGCGTGTCTGCGTGCGTGTCTGTGTGTAGGTCTGCGCGTGTGCGTGCGTGTCTGTGTGTCTGTGCGTGTCTGCGTGCGTGTCTGCGTGCGTGTCTGGGTGCGTGTCTGCGTGCGTGTCTGCGTGCGTGTCTGCGTGCGTGTCTGTGTGCGTGTCTGCGTGCGTGTCTGGGTGCGTGTCTGGGTGCGTGTCTGGGTGTGCGTGTCTGGGTGCGTGTCTGGGTGCGTGTCTGGGTGCATGTCTGGGTGCGTGTCTGAGTGCGTGTCTGGGTGCGTGTCTGGGTGCGTGTCTGTGTGCGTGTCTGCGTGCGTGTCTGTGTTTGTAGGTCTGTGCGTGTCTGCGTGCGTGTCTGTGTGTAGGTCTGTGTGCGTGTCTGCGTGCGTGTCTGCGTGCGTGTCTGGGTGCGTGTCTGCGTGCGTGTCTGCGTGCGTGTCTGCGTGCGTGTCTGTGTGCGTGTCTGCGTGCGTGTCTGGGTGCGTGTCTGGGTGCGTGTCTGGGTGCGTGTCTGCGTGCGTGTCTGCGTGCGTGTCTGTGTGTAGGTCTGTGCGTGTCTGCGTGCGTGTCTGTGTAGGTCTGTGTGCGTGTGCGTGTCTGCGTGCGTGTCTGGGTGCGTGTCTGCGTGCGTGTCTGCGTGCGTGTCTGCGTGCGTGTCTGTGTGCGTGTCTGCGTGCGTGTCTGGGTGCGTGTCTGGGTGCGTGTCTGGGTGTGCGTGTCTGGGTGCGTGTCTGGGTGCGTGTCTGGGTGCGTGTCTGCGTGCGTGTCTGGGTGCGTGTCTGCTTGCGTGTCTGCGTGCGTGTCTGGGTGCGTGTCTGCGTGCGTGTCTGCGTGCGTGTCTGCGTGCGTGTCTGGGTGCGTGTCTGCGTGCGTGTCTGGGTGCGTGTCTGGGTGCGTGTCTGGGTGCGTGTCTGCGTGCGTGTCTGCGTGCGTGTCTGGGTGCGTGTCTGCTTGCGTGTCTGGGTGCGTGTCTGGGTGCGTGTCTGGGTGCGTGTCTGTGTGCGTGTCTGGGTGCGTGTCTGCGTGCGTGTCTGGGTGCGTGTCTGGGTGTGCGTGTCTGGGTGCATGTCTGGGTGCGTGTCTGAGTGCGTGTCTGGGTGCGTGTCTGGGTGCGTGTCTGTGTGCGTGTCTGCGTGCGTGTCTGTGTTTGTAGGTCTGTGCGTGTCTGCGTGCGTGTCTGTGTGTAGGTCTGTGTGCGTGTCTGCGTGCGTGTCTGCGTGCGTGTCTGGGTGCGTGTCTGCGTGCGTGTCTGCGTGCGTGTCTGCGTGCGTGTCTGTGTGCGTGTCTGCGTGCGTGTCTGGGTGCGTGTCTGGGTGCGTGTCTGGGTGCGTGTCTGCGTGCGTGTCTGCGTGCGTGTCTGTGTGTAGGTCTGTGCGTGTCTGCGTGCGTGTCTGTGTGTAGGTCTGTGTGCGTGTCTGCGTGCGTGTCTGCGTGCGTGTCTGGGTGCGTGTCTGCGTGCGTGTCTGCGTGCGTGTCTGCGTGCGTGTCTGTGTGCGTGTCTGCGTGCGTGTCTGGGTGCGTGTCTGGGTGCGTGTCTGGGTGTGCGTGTCTGGGTGCGTGTCTGGGTGCGTGTCTGGGTGCGTGTCTGCGTGCGTGTCTGGGTGCGTGTCTGCTTGCGTGTCTGCGTGCGTGTCTGGGTGCGTGTCTGCGTGCGTGTCTGCGTGCGTGTCTGCGTGCGTGTCTGGGTGCGTGTCTGCGTGCGTGTCTGGGTGCGTGTCTGGGTGCGTGTCTGTGTGCGTGTCTGCGTGCGTGTCTGGGTGCGTGTCTGTGTGCGTGTCTGCGTGCGTGTCTGGGTGCGTGTCTGTGTGCGTGTCTGCGTGCGTGTCTGGGTGCGTGTCTGTGTGCGTGTCTGTGTGCGTGTCTGGGTGCGTGTCTGTGTGCGTGTCTGCGTGCGTGTCTGGGTGCGTGTCTGTGTGCGTGTCTGCGTGCGTGTCTGGGTGCGTGTCTGCGTGCGTGTCTGGGTGCGTGTCTGTGTGCGTGTCTGCGTGCGTGTCTGGGTGCGTGTCTGTGTGTAGGTCTGGGTGCGTGTCTGCTTGCGTGTCTGTGTGCGTGTGTGCGTGCGTGTCTGGGTGTGTGTCTGCGTGCGTGTCTGGGTGCGTGTCTGGGTGCGTGTCTGGGTGCGTGTCTGTGTGCGTGTCTGCGTGCGTGTCTGGGTGCGTGTCTGTGTGCGTGTCTGCGTGCGTGTCTGGGTGCGTGTCTGCGTGTAGGTCTGTGCATGTCTGCGTGCGTGTCTGGGTGCGTGTCTGTGTGTAGGTCTGTGCGTGTCTGCGTGCTTGTCTGCGTGTGTGTGTTAACTTATTTATGCAAATAATGTTCCGTTTATTTAAATGAATGTATGACCCTCCTGTACCAGATAATAAATCACCCGCTCTGAAGGATGAGGTTTTTTCTTCTCTCTCTAAAATGTTACCATTAGCCTTTCGTTGTGTCTGGATGAATGATCTGTTGGTGTGTGTGTGGCTGTTGTCTGGGTGTGTGTGTGTAGATTTATGGTCTGGGGTTGTAAATAGACGTAGATGATGCAATACGTCTTGGAACCATTTGACATCTACATGTTTTTATGTCTGAGAGAAGAAAAGGAGAAGATGCATCACTACTTGGTTTCTGTTGATTTAGACCTTGATGAATATATGCGTTTATGGGTATTGATATTTTAATATCAATGTTTTATTCATTTAGGAAGTCAAATTCCCATATTCAACCCAACATTGCCTCTCCCCACGCTAACCCCCTACTCTCCTCTCCTCACACTAACCCCCTACTCTCCTCTCCTCACGCTAACCCCCCTACTCTCCTCTCCTCAAGCTAACCCCCTACTCTCCTCTCCTCACGCTAACCCCCCTACTCTCCTCTCCTCTAACCCCCCCCCTCTCCCCAACCCCCATACTCTCCTCTTCCCAACCCCCTGCTCTCTTCTCCTCTCCCTAACCCCTCTTCTCTCCTCTCCTCTCCTCACGCTAACCCCCTACACTCATCTCCTCAAGCTAACCCGCCAACTCTCCTCTCCTCACGCTAACCCCCTACTCTCCTCTCCTCACGCTAACCCCCTGCTCTCCTCTACTCTCCTCTCCTCACGCTAACCCCTACTCTCCTCTCCTCTCCTCACACTAACCCCCTGCTCTCCTCTCCTCATGCTAAGCCCATACTCTCCTCTCCTCACGCTAACCCACCTACTCTCCTCTCCTCACGCTATCCCCCTACTCTCCTCTCCTCACGCTAACCCTCCTACTCTCATCTCCTCACGCTGACCCCCTACTCTCATCTCCTCACGCTAACCCCCTACTCCCCTCTCCTCCTCCCACCCCGTGAAGAGCAACCTCTCTCCTCCTCCCAACCCATGAAGAGCAACCCCTCTCCTCCTCCCAACCCCTGAAGAGCAACCCCTCTGCTCCTCCCAACCTGTGAAGAGCAACCCCTCTCCTCCTCCCAACCCGTGAAGAGCAACCCCTCTGCTCCTCCCAACCTGTGAAGAGCAACCCCTCTCCTCCTCCCAACCCGTGAAGAGCAACCCCTCTCCCCCTCCCAACCTGTGAAGAGCAACCCCTCTCCTCCTCCCAACCCGTGAAGAGCAACGCCTCTCCTCCTCCCAACCAGTGAAGAGCAACCCCTCTCCTCCTCCCAACCCGTGAAGAGCAACGCCTCTCCTCCTCCCAACCCGTGAAGAGCAACCCCTCTCCTCCTCCCATCCAGTGAAGAGCAACCCCTCTCCTCCTCCCAACCCGTGAAGAGCAACCCCTCTGCTCCTCCCAACCCGTGAAGAGCAACCCCTCTGCTCCTCCCAACCTGTGAAGAGCAACCCCTCTCCTCCTCCCAACCCGTGAAGAGCAACCCCTCTCCTCCTCCCAACCCGTGAAGAGCAACCCCTCTCATCCTCCCATCCAGTGAAGAGCAACCCCTCTCCTCCTCCCCACCCGTGAAGAGCAACCCCTCTCCTCCTCCCAACCTGTGAAGAGCAACCCGTCTGCTCCTCCCATCCCATGAAGAGCAACCCCTCTGCTCCTCCCATCCCATGAAGAGCAACCCCTCTCCTCCTCCCATCCAGTGAAGAGCAACCCCTCTCCTCCTCCCATCCAGTGAAGAGCAACCCATCTCCTCCTCCCAACCTGTGAAGAGCAACCCCTCTCCTCCTCCCAACCTGTGAAGAGCAACCCCTCTCCTCCTCCCATCCAGTGAAGGGTACCCCTCTCCTCTTCCCATCCAGTGAAGAGCAACCCCTCTCCTCCCATCCAGTGAAGAGCAACCCCTCTCCTTCTCCCATCCAGTGAAGAGCAACCCCTCTCCTCCTCCCAACCTGTGAAGAGCAACCCCTCTCCTCCTCCCATCCAGTGAAGAGCAACCCCTCTCCTCCTCCCAACCCGTGAAGAGCAACCCCTCTCCTCCTCCCAACCCGTGAAGAGCAACCCCTCTCCTCCTCCCAACCCGTGAAGAGCAACCCCTCTCATCCTCCCATCCAGTGAAGAGCAACCCCTCTCCTCCTCCCATCCAGTGAAGAGCAACCCCTCTCCTCCTCCCCACCCGTGAAGAGCAACCCCTCTCCTCCTCCCAACCTGTGAAGAGCAACCCGTCTGCTCCTCCCATCCCATGAAGAGCAACCCCTCTGCTCCTCCCATCCCATGAAGAGCAACCCCTCTCCTCCTCCCATCCAGTGAAGAGCAACCCCTCTCCTCCTCCCATCCAGTGAAGAGCAACCCCTCTCCTCCTCCCAACCTGTGAAGAGCAACCCCTCTCCTCCTCCCAACCTGTGAAGAGCAACCCCTCTCCTCCTCCCATCCAGTGAAGAGCAACCCCTCTCCTCTTCCCATCCAGTGAAGAGCAACCCCTCTCCTCCCATCCAGTGAAGAGCAACCCCTCTCCTTCTCCCATCCAGTGAAGAGCAACCCCTCTCCTCCTCCCAACCTGTGAAGAGCAACCCCTCTCCTCCTCCCATCCAGTGAAGAGCAACCCCTCTCCTCCTCCAAACCCGTGAAGAGCAACCCCTCTCCTCCTCCCAACCCGTGAAGAGCAACCCCTCTCCTCCTCCCAACCCGTGAAGAGCAACCCCTCTCCTCCTCCCATCCAGTGAAGAGCAACCCCTCTCCTCCTCCCAACCTGTGAAGAGCAACCCCTCTCCTCCTCCCAACCTGTGAAGAGCAACCCCTCTCCTCCTCCCATCCAGTGAAGAGCAACCCCTCTCCTCCTCCCAACCTGTGAAGAGCAACCCCTCTCCTCCTCCCAACCCGTGAAGAGCAACCCCTCTCCTCCTCCCATCCAGTGAAGAGCAACCCCTCTGCTCCTCCCATCCAGTGAAGAGCAACCCCTCTCCTCCTCCCATCCAGTGAAGAGCAACCCCTCTCCTCCTCCCATCCAGTGAAGAGCAACCCCTCTCCTCCTCCCAACCTGTGAAGAGCAACCCCCTCTCCTCCTCCCAACCTGTGAAGAGCAACCCCTCTCCTCCTCCCATCCAGTGAAGAGCAACCCCTCTCCTCCTCCCATCCAGTGAAGAGCAACCCCTCTCCTCCTCCCATCCAGTGAAGAGCAACCCCTCTCCTCCTCCCATCCAGTGAAGAGCAACCCCTCTCCTCCTCCCATCCAGTGAAGAGCAACCCCTCTCCTCCTCCCATCCAGTGAAGAGCAACCCCTCTCCTCCTCCCAACCTGTGAAGAGCAACCCCTCTCCTCTTCCCATCCAGTGAAGAGCAACCCCTCTCCTCCTCCCATCCAGTGAAGAGCAACCCCTCTCCTCCTCCCAACCTGTGAAGAGCAACCCCTCTCCTCCTCCCATCCAGTGAAGAGCAACCCTCTGCTCCTCCCAACCCGTGAAGAGCAACCCCTCTGCTCCTCCCAACCTGTGAAGAGCAACCCCTCTCCTCCTCCCAACCCGTGAAGAGCAACCCCTCTCCTCCTCCCAACCCGTGAAGAGCAACCCCTCTCATCCTCCCATCCAGTGAAGAGCAACCCCTCTCCTCCTCCCACCCGTGAAGAGCAACCCTCTCCTCCTCCCAACCTGTGAAGAGCAACCCTCTCCTCCTCCCATCCCATGAAGAGCAACCCCTCTGCTCCTCCCATCCCATGAAGAGCAACCCCTCTCCTCCTCCCATCCAGTGAAGAGCAACCCATCTCCTCCTCCCAACCTGTGAAGAGCAACCCCTCTCCTCCTCCCAACCTGTGAAGAGCAACCCCTCTCCTCCTCCCATCCAGTGAAGGGTACCCCTCTCCTCTTCCCATCCAGTGAAGAGCAACCCCTCTCCTCCCATCCAGTGAAGAGCAACCCCTCTCCTTCTCCCATCCAGTGAAGAGCAACCCCTCTCCTCCTCCCAACCTGTGAAGAGCAACCCCTCTCCTCCTCCCATCCAGTGAAGAGCAACCCCTCTCCTCCTCCCAACCCGTGAAGAGCAACCCCTCTCCTCCTCCCAACCCGTGAAGAGCAACCCCTCTCCTCCTCCCAACCCGTGAAGAGCAACCCCTCTCATCCTCCCATCCAGTGAAGAGCAACCCCTCTCCTCCTCCCATCCAGTGAAGAGCAACCCTCCTCCTCCCCACCCGTGAAGAGCAACCCCTCTCCTCCTCCCAACCTGTGAAGAGCAACCCCCTGCTCCTCCCATCCCATGAAGAGCAACCCCTCTGCTCCTCCCATCCAGTGAAGAGCAACCCCTCTCCTCCTCCCATCCAGTGAAGAGCAACCCCTCTCCTCCTCCCAACCTGTGAAGAGCAACCCCTCTCCTCCTCCCAACCTGTGAAGAGCAACCCCTCTCCTCCTCCCATCCAGTGAAGAGCAACCCCTCTCCTCTTCCCATCCAGTGAAGAGCAACCCCTCTCCTCCCATCCAGTGAAGAGCAACCCCTCTCCTTCTCCCATCCAGTGAAGAGCAACCCCTCTCCTCCTCCCAACCTGTGAAGAGCAACCCCTCTCCTCCTCCCATCCAGTGAAGAGCAACCCCTCTCCTCCTCCAAACCCGTGAAGAGCAACCCCTCTCCTCCTCCCAACCCGTGAAGAGCAACCCCTCTCCTCCTCCCAACCCGTGAAGAGCAACCCCTCTCCTCCTCCCATCCAGTGAAGAGCAACCCCTCTCCTCCTCCCAACCTGTGAAGAGCAACCCTCTCCTCCTCCCAACCTGTGAAGAGCAACCCCTCTCCTCCTCCCATCCAGTGAAGAGCAACCCCTCTCCTCCTCCCAACCTGTGAAGAGCAACCCCTCTCCTCCTCCCAACCCGTGAAGAGCAACCCCTCTCCTCCTCCCATCCAGTGAAGAGCAACCCCTCTGCTCCTCCCATCCAGTGAAGAGCAACCCCTCTCCTCCTCCCATCCAGTGAAGAGCAACCCCTCTCCTCCTCCCATCCAGTGAAGAGCAACCCCTCTCCTCCTCCCAACCTGTGAAGAGCAACCCCTCTCCTCCTCCCAACCTGTGAAGAGCAACCCCTCTCCTCCTCCCATCCAGTGAAGAGCAACCCCTCTCTTCCTCCCATCCAGTGAAGAGCAACCCCTCTCCTCCTCCCATCCAGTGAAGAGCAACCCCTCTCCTCCTCCCATCCAGTGAAGAGCAACCCCTCTCCTCCTCCCATCCAGTGAAGAGCAACCCCTCTCTTCCTCCCATCCAGTGAAGAGCAACCCCTCTCCTCCTCCCAACCTGTGAAGAGCAACCCCTCTCCTCTTCCCATCCAGTGAAGAGCAACCCCTCTCCTCCTCCCATCCAGTGAAGAGCAACCCCTCTCCTCCTCCCAACCTGTGAAGAGCAACCCCTCTCCTCCTCCCAACCAGTGAAGAGCAACCCCTCTCCTCCTCCCAACCTGTGAAGAGCAACCCCTTTCCTCTTCCCATCCAGTGAAGAGCAACCCCTCTCCTCCTCCCAACCCGTGAAGAGCAACCCCTCTCCTCCTCCCAACCCATGAAGAGCAACCCCTCTCCTCCTCCCATCCAGTGAAGAGCAACCCCTCTCCTCCTCCCATCCAGCGAAGAGCAACCCCTCTCCTCTTCCCATCCAGTGAAGTGCAACCCCTCTCCTCCTCCCAACCCATGAAGAGCAACCCCTCTCCTCCTCCCATCCAGTGAAGAGCAACCCCTCTCCTCCTCCCATCCAGTGAAGAGCAACCCCTCTCCTCCTCCCATCCAGTGAAGAGCAACCCCTCTCCTCTTCCCATCCAGTGAAGAGCAACCCCTCTCCTCCTCCCAACCTGTGAAAAGGCAAATTATCACAAAGCTCTGGGAGACTTGTAGATGTTTGATGGATTATTCATGTTCATATTAATAATATATGATTTCCATGTTGGTGTTAATTCCTACTTTCCAGTCGCGTGGTGGGAATGGTTTAGTATGTGATGTTTGTAGTATAGTCTAATGGATGTTGGGCTGAGGAAGACGGAGGAGGCTGCTTCTCTGTTCATGAACGGTTTTATTAGAACACAATCACTTCTCACATTCAACATAGTATAGTTGTGTTTATGGAATGCAGACATGTAGAGTAGTTCTTGGGAAGAAAGATGATTGCACATTCATTCAGTGACACAGCACTGCATAGACTGGATGTCAGATAGGAAATGAATGTCACCACCTTTATTTTTCACTTGTACATGTTTAGCCTGTTTATCTGTGTGTGTGTGTGCATGTGTGTGTGTGTCTGTGCATGTTTGTGTGTGTGTGTGTGCTCCCCATTCCTCACAGCCTGCTGATATAAGGACAGGTGGTTATTCTGCAGCTCTGACTTATTGACTTATTGGATGACTGTGAGAGTCCTCTCCCAGGTTATTGACCTGCCTAGACAAACACCCTATACTTTCAGCCAGGTCACCCGTGAAACAATTCAGTATTCAACGTCCATCCATGTCTAAGGACGCCAGGAGATGATGTGGAACCCGAAAACTAGGGGAAACAGTGAGCACTGTTATCTTCAAGTAGGTTTCAGTTTCACTAGGTGTGTGTGTGTGTTACTATGTGCTTGTGTTCGTGCATTTGTGTGTGTGTGTGTGTGTGTTTATTACAAACCATTAATGTTAATATACAGTTAATCACTTCACCACAATGTATTTCTTGCCAGTAAAGCATTGCATGGTTACATTGATGAACCATCAGTCTTAGAGAACTGACATATTATCCAAGCCTCACTAAGCCTCATCTAACGTGATTACGCCAAATGATAAATGTACCGCCATCTAGTTGTTCATTCTACTAGCAGTAGAATGTGTGTGTGTGTGTGTGTGTGTGTGTGTGTGTGTGTGTGTGTGTGTGTGTGTGTGTGTGTGTGTGTGTGTGTGTGTGTGTGTGTGTGTGTGTGTGTGTGTGTGGCATGCAGCAATCATGTTCAGTATGTGTGTGTGTGTGTATGTGTGTGGGTATATACAGTGGTTGCTCAACTAAAGGTTTGCGATTTTGCTGCGGGACACAGAGGTAATTTGTGGTTTAGTACGGTACCCTGCGTCACTACTTCATTCCTCCAGACCAGCGCAAGGGGGAGTTAGAGCACTGATTATGCTTTTGGGTCCCAAGGCGCTACTGTGTCTCTAAAAATACACATATTGTTTTGTTACTACTCGTCAGTATTTCTTACTAAAACTGTTGTTTTTATTCTAAGAGAAACTTAGACTACAATTAGGGTGTGGAAATGTTAGGATTATTTTGCTCTTACTGTAGCCTACTCCCGACCGATCACATTGTACAGCTCCAGAGTGGCACAAGACATTGCATCACAGTGCAAACTGTAGGCTAAGACACTGCATCACAGTGCAAACTGTGGGCAAAGACACTGCATCACAGTGCAAACTGTGGGCTAAGACACTGCATCACAGCGCAAACTGTGGGCTAAGACACTGCATCACAGTGCAAACTGTGGGCTAAGACACTGCATCACAGTGCAAACTGTGGGCTAAGACACTGCATCACAGTGCAAACTGTGGGCTAAGACACTGCATCACAGTGCACACTGCGGGCTAAGACACTGCATCACAGTGCAAACTGCGGGCTAAGACACTGCACACAGTGCAAACTGTTGTTACAGATGCTGGTTCAATACCCGTGCCGGCTGCGACCGGGAGACCCATGAGGTGATGGTAGGAAATAAATCATTCTAAATAGCAATCTGGCTTTATTTACAAATTAGTAACAATGTCTCACCCCATGTTCAAGAATGGACTTTTTCCTCGCTCACTTTATGTTATTTAAAAACTAACTCATCTCCAAAATATAGTTAATTTTAAAACAAATTACACAGACATGGGGGGGAACAGAGGATAATAGACACATAGAGTGATGAGGGGATGTAAAACAGGTGTGCGGAAAAACAAGTCAAAACAAATGGAAAATGAAAGGTGGAGCAGCGATGGCTAGAAAACCGGTGACGTCGACCGCCGAGCACCGACCGATCAAGGAGAGGAGCCGACTTCGGATGGAAGTCGTGACAACAGGTTTTCAAACACTTGTTTTTCACAAGTGTACTGTAGTACGCGATCCACCGCATTTAACCATGGAAAGAGGTCTGGGAATATGGCTGAATATAAACAGTGTAGTTATTCCCTCCGCAAGGCAATCAAACAAGCGAAATGCCGGTACAGGGACAAAGTCGCAATTCAACGGATCAGACACGAGAAGTATGTGGCAGGGTCTACAGGAAATCACAGACTACAAAAGAATACCAGCCACATCACAGACACCGATGTCACGCTTCCAGACAAACTAAACACCTTTGTCAGCTTTGAGGATAATACAGTGCCACCGTCGCGGCCCGCTAACAAGGACGACACCCCCCCTCTCCTTCACCGTGGCTGACGTGGGTAAAACATTTAAACGTGTTAACCCTCGCAAGGCTGCTGGCTCAGATGGCATCCCCAGCCGCGTCCTCAGACCAGCTGACTGGTGTGTTTACGGACATATTCAATCACTCCCTATCCCAGTCTGTTGTCCCCACATGCTTCAAGATGGCTACCATCGATCCTGTACCCAAGAATGCAAAGATAACGGAACTAAATGACTATCGTCCCGTAGCACTCACTTCTGTCATTTTGAAGTGCTTTGAGAGTCAAGGATCATATCACCTCCACCCTGCCTGATACCCTAGACCCACTTCAGTTTGCATACCGCCCCAACAGGTCCACAGACAATGCAATTGCCATCACACTGCACACTGTCCTATCCCATATGGACAAAAGGAATACCTACGTAAGAATGCTGTTCATTGACAGCTCAGCATTCAACACCATTGTTCCCTCCAAGCTCATCATCAAGCTGGATGCACTAGGTCCCAACCCCAACCTGTTCAATTGGGTCTTGGACTTTCTGACGGGTAGGAAACAACATCTCCACTTCATATCATATGTATATACTGTGTTTTATATCATCTATTGTACCTTGCCTATGCCGCTCGGCCATTGCTCATAATGTGTATGTGACAAATACGATTTGATTTGATTTGGATTTGATTTCTTCCTCAAAGAAATCTTGAGCCATGATACCTGAAAAAGGTGGCAACAATGAATTATTGTGGAACAGTGAGGTGTAGGCTATAATATTTGATGTACATTTTGCTTTGTAAATAGCCAAACTCAGCATCAAAAATCAAATTTGGGCCTGGTCCCTGGCGAGAAATTGCCCCCCACACGTGGAGTTTGAGCTAATCTATATATATACGATATGTAATGTCTTACCGATCAGCGATGTTGATGTGCCGTGATGCCAGCAGATTACAGATGGCCTTTGCCGATCGCTCATCATCTTCATTCATCAGTAAGTCGATGGCTTGAATCTCGCTGGAAATGGAATACAATGGAAAAATGTGCAGCGTACAGTGAAGACCAGCAGTCGATCTATTAAAGTGAACCTCCGGCTGTTCATCATTAATACTGTGTCTCAGAAGTGTCTGTCCATGACTGATGCAACCCAAAATAGCATTAAAGACAGAGTTAATGAGTACTTGAGGTCACCGAGAACGTCTGGACATGGCCTGCTCTCCCTTATGTAAGGAATTAGGTACTTTACCATGTTTACTACAGTGTTTACTGTAGGCTATGTTTACTTGTCAGACAGTAGCCCAATAAACAAATGCAGGTGGCTCATATCTTCAAAATGCTTTAAATGCTTTATTATCCAAATGTTTAAAGTGCGTGTGGGCAACATCATGCAAAATGTCAGATAAAGCATATACTGTACAGTGCTATATTTCTTCATCAGCATTTTTATGCTTTCATTAATAAAATAATGATACAAATACTCTTTCAAAATGCAGATGTTTATTTCCGAATGGATCCATAACGAATTGCAATCTGAATAAATATCACTGAATGACATAAATATTGGAACAAAGTAGGCTAAAGAAGGTGAACAAATTGTTGCTTACTGGAAAATACTCTTTCAAACACTGACGGTCACGTTGTACAGCGCCATTATGGCTATTAGCAGGGCTATTAGCAGGACAATAGACTTGCCTAGAAGGAGGATAGGGGGAGAATTCTATCTTCAAATGTATTTCTTAGTTAGTTTGGCTGAATCACAACCGGCTGTGATTGTTTGCAATTTCTGTTTAATCCACCAGAAAATACAAACAAAATAACATAACAAATATTGTGGTTAAACTCAAATATCCTAATTGATAAAAACAATTATCAGTTGGAACCTTTAACATGTGTAAGGGGGGGAAGTATTATTCTGATTATTATATATCACATCCGACTGTGATCGGGAGTCCCACAGGGACAACAGTGAAGAGACTCTGGGATCCTGGCCTTCTAGGCAGAGTTCCTCTGTCCAGTGTCTAGCAAAGAGGCACTGAGTTTGAAGGAAGGTCTTGGAATACATCCACAGCTACATCGCCAATTGACTCAAATGATGTCAATTAGCCTATGAGAAGCTTCCAAAGGCATGACATAATTTTCTGGAATATTCCAAGCTGTTTAAAGACACAGTCAACTTAGTGTATGTACACTTCTGACCCACTGGAATTGTGATACAGTGAATTATAAGTGAAATAATCTGTCTGTAAACAATTGTTGGAAAAATTACTTGTGTCATGCACAAAGTAGATGTCCTAACCGACTTGCCAAAACTATAGTTTGTTAAGAATAAATGTGTGGAGAGGTTGAAATACGAGTTCTAATGACTCCTATCTAAGTGTGTGTAAACTTTCGATTTAAACTGTATGTGTGTGTCAGGGTTTGCCTCTATCCTGAAATTAGGATTTTACTCCCATTCACCTCAACTCATGAGTTGAAATTCAAATCGAATTGGCCACCTCGCAGGATGGAGAATTTTTATTGGAGTTTGAGCGAAAGGAAGTAGGGTTGAATTCAGTGCAATTAAAACACATTTCATCCAGTCATAGAACATGTTTCATAGAATCTGTTTGATTGACTGATAGGTCACACTTCCAGATACAAAGAGGATGAAGAGGTAAACTGTTGAGATGCTACTGAAAGGCAGAAGACAAGCCTTTGAAATGCTGTTGATAGTCTACAGATAGTTTGTTGTACACTTGTATATGGACTACATACGCTTTCTTGTTGAAAGGAACAAGGAACACACCAGGCAGGTCCGAGATACTGTTTAAGAAGTTTAAAGCCGGATTTGGATACAAAAATATTTCCCAAACTTTAAACATCCCAAGGTGCACTGTGCAAGCTATCATATTGAAATGGAAGGAGTATCAGACCACTGCAAATCTACCAAGACCTGGCCGTCCCTCTAAACTTTCAGCTCATACAAGGAGAAGACTGATCAGAGATGCAGCCAAGAGGCCCATGATCACTCTGGATGAACTGCAGAGATCTACAGCTGAGGTGGGACACTCTGTCCATAGGACAACAATCAGTTGTATATTGCACAAATCTGGCCTTTATGGAAGAGTGGCAAGAAGAAAGCCATTTCTTAAAGATATCCATAAAAAGTGTTGTTTAAAGTTTGCCACAAGCCACCTGGGAGACACACCAAACATGTGGAAGAAGGTGCTCTGGTCAGATGAAACCAAAATTGAACTTTTTGGCAACAATGCAAAACGTTATGTTTGGCGTAAAAGCAACACAGCTCATCACCCTGAACACACCATCCCCACTGTCAAACATGGTGGTGGCAGCATCATGGTTTGGGCCTGCTTTTCTTCAGCAGGGACAGGGAAGATGGTTAAAATTGATGGGAAGATGGATGGAGCCAAATACAGGACCATTCTGGAAGAAAACCTGATGGAGTCTGCAAAAGACCTGAGACTGGGACGGAGATTTGTCTTCCAACAAGACAATGATCCAAAACATAAAGCAAAATCTACAATGGAATGGTTCAAAAATAAACATATCCAGGTGTTAGAATGGCCAAGTCAAAGTCCAGACCTGAATCCAATCGAGAATCAGTGGAAAGAACTGAAAACTGCTGTTCACAAATGCTCTCCATCCAACCTCACTGAGCTCGAGCTGTTTTGCAAGGAGGAATGGGAAAAAATTTCAGTCTCTCGATGTGCAAAACTGATAGAGACATACCCCAAGCGACTTACAGCTGTAATCGCAGCAAAAGGTGGCACTTCAAAGTATTAACTTAAGGGGGCTGAATAATTTTGCACGCCCAATTTTTCAGTTTTTGATTTGTTAAAAAAGTTTGAAATATCCAATAAATGTCGTTCCACTTCATGATTGTGTCCCACTTGTTGTTGATTCTTCACAAAAAAATACAGTTTTATATCTTTATGTTTGAAGCCTGAAATGTGGCAAAAGGTCGCAAAGTTCAAGGGGGCCGGATACTTTCACAAGGCACTGTATTACCTCACCTTTCTCTGGAAACAATGTCCATAAACCCTTTTCAACTTAGTGCTTAGAATAGCCAATGATATTTACGCCAGCCATTTCATTTTTTTGGCTTCCTTTTGAAGGCCTCAGGGTCAACTTGAGGGTTAAACTAAAGCTTTCTGAGAAATGTAGCATTTTCCCCATATTGAACAAAATGTAAGTGATTAATGAAATATAATAACTTTGAATATTCACATAAAGGTTTTGATTTCCTTGATCATTCATTTGAGTTTGTCCTGAAAATCAATTGTATCAACAAAATGTTATATGCATGTATATAACACAATAGAGAACAAAATAGACTACACCTAATTTACATGTTAGTCATTTAGCAGACACTCTTATCCAGAGCCTCTTACAGG
Source organism: Oncorhynchus nerka (assembly GCF_034236695.1). NCBI lineage: Eukaryota > Metazoa > Chordata > Actinopteri > Salmoniformes > Salmonidae > Oncorhynchus > Oncorhynchus nerka. The sequence continues at coordinate 19,152,408 of NC_088400.1, read as the reverse complement.
AACAATTAGGGTAAGTGCCTTATAGAATAGAACAGACATTTGAATTTCATAACATTTCACTAAATTACATTTATTTATTTTAACTCCAATTTAATTACAATTCTGTACCCTGTTTACTGCATCAATTGAAATTCAGTTGAAATTGAAGATGTGTGTGTGTGTGTGTGTGTGTGTGTGTGTGTGTGTGTGCATAGTACAGGTGCTGAGTGCTCTCCCTGACGCAGTGTTCATCACTGAGACCAGCCTTGAGTCTCACTCCCGAGTGGTGCAGTGCTCTAAGGTACTGCATCTCAGTGTGACAGTCATCACTACAGACCCTGGTTTGATTTCAGGCTGTATCACAACAGGCCGTTATTGGGAGTCCCATAGGGTGGCGCACAAATGTCCAAGCATTGTCTGGGTTAGTGTTTGGCTGGGGTAGGCTGTCATTGTAAATAAGAATTTGTTCTTAACTGACTTGCCAGGGTAAATAAAATGAGGTTACCATGGAAACACTGCCTCCTGATCCTACTGTATTAGGCAAAGTGCTGTTGCTGTGTGCATGCTTGTGTGTCAGCAAAGTGCTTATCACATCATCTCCTTTCATGTTACTTTACTCACATACCTTTACTCTGTCCTCACATTTGTTTTGGCTATCCTGACATGTGGCAAACCCGCTCTGCACTGAAGGTTTGATTGATTTCAAACCTTACACTCTCTTCTTCTCCACTCTGGTTCTATTCTTCCAGCTCATCAATCTAAAATCTTCTGTTTGTTATCTCCCACAAGCTCCTCCTGTGTTCTAGAAGTTATAGTCAACATGTGTTCTATAGTAGTTTGTAGTCAACATGTGTTCTATAGTAGTTTGTAGTCAACATGTGTTCTATACTATTTGTAGTCAACATGTGTTCTATAGTATTTGTAGTCAACATGTGTTCTATCGTAGTTGTAGTCAACATGTGTTCTATAGTAGTTGTAGTCAACATGTGTTCTATAGTAGTTTGTAGTCAACATGTGTTCTAGTAATTGTAGTCAACATGTGTTCTATAGTAGTTGTAGTCAACAGGTGTTCGATAGTTGTTTGTAGTCAACATGTGTTCTATAGTATTTGAAGTCAACATGTGTTCTATAGTATTTGAAGTCTACATGTGTTCTATAGTATTTGAAGTCAACATGTGTTCTATAGTATTTGAAGTCAACATATGTTCTATAGTATTTGTAGTCAACATGTGTTCTATAGTAGTTGTAGTCAACATGTGTTCTATAGTATTTGTAGTGAACATGTGTTCTATAGTAGTTTAGAGTCAACATGTGTTCTATAGTAGTTGAGGTCAACATGTGTTCTATAGTATTTGTAGTCAACATGTGTTCTATAGTAGTTTAGAGTCAACATGTGTTCTATAGTAGTTGAGGTCAACATGTGTTCTATAGTATTTGAAGTCAACATGTGTTCTATAGTATTTGTAGACAACATGTGTTCTATAGTAGTTGTAGTCAACATGTGTTCTATAGTATTTGTAGTGAACATGTGTTCTATAGTATTTGTAGTCAACATGTGTTCTATAGTAGTTTACAGTCAACATGTGTTCTATAGTAGTTGAGGTCAACATGTGTTCTATAGTATTTGTAGTCAACATGTGTTCTATAGTAGTTTAGAGTCAACATGTGTTCTATAGTAGTTGAAGTCAACATGTGTTCTATAGTATTTGAAGTCAACATGTGTTCTATAGTATTTGTAGTCAACATGTGTTCTATAGTATTTTGTATTCAACATGTGTTCTATAGTAGTTTGTAGTCAACATGTGTTCTATAGTATTTTGTATTCAACATGTGTTCTATAGTAGTTTGTAGTCAACATGTGTTCTATAGTAGTTTGTAGTCAACATGTGTTCTATAGTAGTGTGTAGTCAACATGTGTTCTATAGTAGTATGTGTTCTATAGTAGTCAACATGTGTTCTATAGTAGTTTGTAGTCAACATGTGTTCTATAGTAGTTCAACATGTGTTCTTTAGTCAACATGTGTTCTAGTAGTTGTAGTCAACATGTGTTCTATAGTATTTGTAGTCAACATGTGTTCTATAGTAGTTTGTAGTCAACATGTGTTCTATAGTATTTGTAGTCAACATGTGTTCTATAGTAGTTGCAGTCAACATGTGTTCTTTAGTAGTTGTAGTCAACATGTGTTCTATAGTATTTGTAGTCAACATGTGTTCTAGTAGTTGTAGTCAACATGTGTTCTATAGTATTTTGTAGTCAACATGTGTTCTATAGTAGTTTGTAGTCAACATGTGTTCTATAGTAGTTTGTAGTCAACATGTGTTCTATAGTAGTGTGTAGTCAACATGTGTTCTATAGTAGTTTGTAGTCAACATGTGTTCTATAGTATTTGTAGTCAACATGTGTTCTATAGTAGTTGCAGTCAACATGTGTTCTTTAGTAGTTGTAGTATGTGTTGTAGTCAACATGTGTTCTATAGTATTTGTAGTCAACATGTGTTCTATAGTAGTTTGTAGTCAACATGTGTTCTATAGTATTTGTAGTCAACATGTGTTCTATAGTAGTTGTAGTCAACATGTGTTCTATAGTAGTTTGTAGTCAACATGTGTTCTATAGTATTTGTAGTCAACATGTGTTCTATAGTAGTTGTAGTCAACATGTGTTCTATAGTAGTTTGTAGTCAACATGTGTTCTATAGTAGTTGTACTCAACATGTGTTCTATAGTAGTTTGTAGTCAACATGTGTTCTATAGTATTTGTAGTCAACATGTGTTCTATAGTAGTTTGTAGTCAACATGTGTTCTATAGTATTTGTAGTCAACATGTGTTCTATAGTATTTGTAGTCAACATGTGTTCTATAGTATTTGTAGTCAACATGTGTTCTATAGTATTTGTAGTCAACATGTGTTCTATAGTAGTTGTAGTCAACATGTGTTCTATAGTATTTGTAGTCAACATGTGTTCTATAGTATTTGTAGTCAACATGTGTTCTATAGTAGTTTGTAGTCAACATGTGTTCTATAGTATTTGTAGTCAACATGTGTTCTATAGTATTTGTAGTCAACATGTGTTCTATAGTAGTTTGTAGTCAACATGTGTTCTATAGTATTTGTAGTCAACATGTGTTCTATAGTAGTTTGTAGTCAACATGTGTTCTATAGTAGTGTGTAGTCAACATGTGTTCTATAGTATTTGTAGTCAACATGTGTTCTATAGTAGTTGTAGTCAACATGTGTTCTATAGTATTTGTAGTCAACATGTGTTCTATAGTAGTTGTAGTCAACATGTGTTTTTTAGTAGTTGCAGTCAACATGTGTTCTTTAGTAGTTTGTAGTCAACATGTGTTCTAGTAGTTGTAGTCAACATGTGTTCTATAGTAGTTGTAGTCAACATGTATTCTATAGTAGTTTGTAGTCAACATGTGTTCTATAGTAGTTGTACTCAACATGTGTTCTATAGTAGTTTATAGTCAACATGTGTTCTATAGTATTTGTAGTCAACATGTGTTCTATAGTCGTTTGTAGTCAACATATGTTCTATAGTATTTGTAGTCAACATGTGTTCTATAGTAGTTGTAGTCAACATGTGTTCTATAGTAGTTTGTAGTCAACATGTGTTCTATAGTATTTGAAGTCTACATGTGTTCTATAGTATTTGAAGTCAACATGTGTTCTATAGTATTTGTAGTCAACATGTGTTCTATAGTAGTTGTAGTCAACATGTGTTCTATAGTATTTGTAGTCAACATGTGTTCTATAGTAGTTGTAGTCAACATGTGTTATATAGTATTTTAAGTCAACATGTGTTCTATAGCAGTTGTAGTCAACATGTGTTCTATAGTTGTTTTGTAGTCAACATGTGTTCTAGTAGTTGTAGTCAACATTTGTTTTATAGTAGTTTAGAGTCAACATGTGTTCTATAGTAGTTGAGGTCAACATGTGTTCTATAGTAGTTGAAGTCTACATGTGTTCTATAGTAGTTGTAGTCAACATGTGTTCTATAGTATTTGAAGTCTACATGTGTTCTATAGTATTTGAAGTCAACATGTGTTCTATAGTAGTGTGTAGTCAACATGTGTTCTATAGTATTTGTAGTCAACATGTGTTCTATAGTAGTTTGTAGTCAACATGTGTTCTATAGTATTTGTAGTCAACATGTGTTCTATAGTAGTTGTAGTCAACATGTGTTCTATAGTAGTTTGTAGTCAACATGTGTTCTATAGTAATTGTAGTCAACATGTGTTCTATAGTAGTTGTACTCAACATGTGTTCTATAGTAGTTTGTAGTCAACATGTGTTCTATAGTATTTGAGGTCAACATGTGTTCTATAGTAGTTTGTAGTCAACATGTGTTCTATAGTATTTGTAGTCAACATGTGTTCTATAGTATTTGTAGTCAACATGTGTTCTATAGTAGTTTGTAGTCAACATGTGTTCTATAGTATTTGAGGTCAACATGTGTTCTATAGTAGTTTGTAGTCTACATTTGTTCTATAGTAGTTGTAGTCAACATGTGTTCTATAGTAGTTGTGGTCAACATGTGTTCTATAGTAGTTGTAGTCAACATGTGTTCTATAGTAGTTTGTAGTCAACATGTGTTCTATAGTAGTTGTAGTCAACATGTGTTCTATAGTAGTTGTAGTCTACATTTGTTCTATAGTAGTTGTAGTCAACATGTGTTATATAGTAGTTGTGGTCAACATGTGTTCTATAGTAGTTTGTAGTCAACATGTGTTCTATAGTAGTTGCAGTCAACATGTGTTCTTTAGTAGTTGTAGTCAACATGTGTTCTAGTAGTTGTAGTCAACATGTGTTCTATAGTAGTTGTAGTCAACATGTGTTCTATAGTAGTTTGTAGTCAACATGTGTTCTATAGTATTTGTACTCAACATGTGTTCTATAGTAGTTTATAGTCAACATGTGTTCTTTAGTATTTGTAGTCAACATGTGTTCTATAGTAGTTTGTAGTCAACATGTGTTCTATAGTATTTGTAGTCAACATGTGTTCTATAGTAGTTGTAGTCAACATGTGTTCTATAGTAGTTTGTAGTCAACATGTGTTCTATAGTATTTGTAGTCAACATGTGTTCTATAGTAGTTGTACTCAACGTGTGTTCTATAGTAGTTTGTAGTCAACATGTGTTCTATAGTATTTGAGGTCAACATGTGTTCTATAGTAGTTTGTAGTCAACATGTGTTCTATAGTATTTGTAGTCAACATGTGTTCTATAGTATTTGTAGTCAACATGTGTTCTATAGTAGTTTGTAGTCAACATGTGTTCTATAGTAGTTGTAGTCAACATGTGTTCTATAGTAGTTGTGGTCAACATGTGTTCTATAGTAGTTGTAGTCAACATGTGTTCTATAGTAGTTTGTAGTCAACATGTGTTCTATAGTAGTTGTAGTCAACATGTGTTCTATAGTAGTTGTAGTCTACATTTGTTCTATAGTAGTTGTAGTCAACATGTGTTCTATAGTAGTTGTGGTCAACATGTGTTCTATAGTAGTTTGTAGTCAACATGTGTTCTATAGTAGTTGTAGTCAACATGTGTTCTATAGTAGTTGTAGTCTACCTGAGTTCTATAGTTGTTTGTAGTCAACATGTGTTCTATAGTTGTTGTAGTCAACATGTGTTCTATAGTTGTTTGTAGTCAACATGTGTTCTATAGTAGTTGTAGTCTACATGAGTTCTATAGTTGTTTGTAGTCAACATGTGTTCTATAGTAGTTGTAGTCTACATGAGTTCTATAGTTGTTTGTAGTCAACATGTGTTCTATAGTAGTTGTAGTCTACCTGAGTTCTATAGTTGTTTGTAGTCAACATGTGTTCTATAGTTGTTGTAGTCTACATGTGTTCTATAGTTGTTTGTAGTCAACATGTGTTCTATAGTAGTTGTGGTCAACATGTGTTCTATAGCTGTTTGTAGTCAACATGTGTTCTATAGTTGTTGTAGTCTACATGTGTTCTATAGTTGTTTATAGTCAACATGTGTTCTATAGTTGTTGTAGTCTACCTGAGTTCTATAGTTGTTTATAGTCAACATGTGTTCTATAGTAGTTGTAGTCTACATGAGTTCTATAGTTGTTTATAGTCAACATGTGTTCTATAGTAGTTGTAGTCTACCTGAGTTCTATAGTTGTTTATAGTCAACATGTGTTCTATAGTAGTTGTAGTCTACATGTGTTCTATAGTTGTTTGTAGTCAACATGTGTTCTATAGTATTTGTAGTCTACATGAGTTCTATAGTTGTTTGTAGTCAACATGTGTTATATAGTTGTTGTAGTCAACATGAGTTCTATAGTTGTTTGTAGTCAACATGTGTTACATTACATCATTTACATTTAAGTCATTTAGCAGACGCTCTTATCCAGAGCGACTTACAAATTGGTGCGTTCACCTTAAGACATCCAGTGGAACAGCCACTTTACAATAGTGCATCTAAATATTTTAAGGGGGGGGGGGGTGAGAAGGATTACTTTATCCTATCCTAGGTATTCCTGAAAGAGGTGGGGTTTCAGGTGTCTCCGGAAGGTGATGATTGACTCCGCTGTCCTGGCATGTTCTATAGTAGTTGTAGTCTACATGAGTTCTATAGTTGTTTGTCGTCAACATGTGTTCTGTAGCAGTTGTGGTCAACATGTGTACTATAGCATTTGTAGTCTACATGATTTATATAGTTGTTTGTAGTCAACATGTGTTCTATAGTAGTTGTAGTCTACATGATTTCTATAGTTTTTTGTAGTCAACATGTGTTCTATAGTTGTTTGTCGTCAACATGTGTTTTATAGTAGTTGTGGTCAACATGTGTTCTATTGCAGTTGTGGTCAACATGTGTTCTATAGCAGTTGTGGTCAACATGTGTTCTATAGTAGTTGTAGTCTACATGAGTTCTATAATTGTTTGTCGTCAACATGTGTTTTATAGTAGTTGTGGTCAACATGTGTTCTATAGCAGTTGTGGTCAACATGTGTTCTATAGTAGTTGTGGTCAACATGTGTTCTATAGCAGTTGTGGTCAACATGTGTTCTATATCTGAGACTGGATGAATGGGTTGTTGCTTACTGTACTGTGAGCGCAAGAACATCAAGAATAGGAATGACCTCACACTGCAACACAATACTTGACAGACAGACTGACAGACAGACAGACAGACAGACAGACAGACAGACAGACAGACAGACAGACAGACAGACAGACAGACAGACAGACAGCAAGTCGTTAACATAGCCATACTGATGTTATAAAAAGCCCTGAGACCACCTGGTGAACACCTATTAATCGTCAGGTAGCTGGAGGAGATATTCGTTAACCAGACGTTCGTTAGCGGGCCTTTACAAATTAAACATGAGCATGAATTCTTCACAGCTGCGATATAAAAGAACGGGATAATTTTAGAAAGGATTGTTCAACCTGCAAATGTAGCTTCCTTCAAATAAAACCTATCTGTCTTTGCCTGTTAAATCTATAATCTCTTTAGGAAGTTGAGAGGGAGGATTTCAGAGCGGTATTCGCTGATGTGATGAAAGCTAGGAAATGTTGCAGGTTTTATGTTTATTTTAATTTAATGGAAAGGAACCTGAGAACTTCATTCGTTTTCCTGACAAAATAAAAGTGACCCAAAAGCACGAACTGCCATGTTAATTCAAAACTACCATGTAAAACAAAACTACCATGTAATACAAAATTACCATGTAAAACAAAACGACCATGTAAATACAAAACTACCATGTAAAAAAAGTACCATGTAAAAAAAAGTACCATGTAAATGCGAAACTACCATGTAAAACAAAATGACCATGTAAATACGAAACGACCATCTAAATACGAAACGACCATGTAAATACGAAACTACCATGTAAAACACAACTACCATGTAAAATAAAACCAGCATGTAAAACAAAACTACCATGTAAATACAGTGCCTTTGGAAAGTATTCAGACCCCTTGACTTTTTCCACATTTTGTTACATTACAGCCTTGTTATAAAATGTATTCAAAATAACAAATTCATCAGCAATCTACACACAATACCGTATAATGACAAAGTGAAAACTTTTTCCCACAATTTATTTGTACCTTTATAACAAAACAAAAACAGAAATATATTATTTACATAAGTATTCAGATTGGGGACTAGAAATTGAGCTCAGGTGCATCCCGTTTCCATTGATCATCCTTGAGATGTTTCTACAACTTGATTTGAGTCCAGCTGTGGTAAATTAAATTGAACATTGTGACCTCCCACAAGCTCCTCCTGTGTTCTAGTAGTTGGAGTCAACATGTGTTCGATAGTATTTGTAGTAAACATGTGTTCTATAGTATTTGCAGTCAACATGTGTTCTATAGTATTTGTAGTAAATATGTGTTCTATAGTATTTGTAGTCAACATGTGTTCTATAGTATTTGTAGTAAACATGTGTTCTATAGTATTTGTAGTCAACATGTGTTCTATAGTATTTGTAGTCAACATGTGTTCTATAGTAGTTGTTGTCAACATGTGCTCTATAGTATTTGTAGTCAACATATGTTCTATAGTAGTTTGTAGTCAACATGTGTTCTATAGTTGGACATGATTTGGAAAGGCACATACCTCTCTATAGAAGGTCCCACAGTTGACAGTGCATGTCAGAGCATAAACCAAGCCATGAGGTCGAAGGAATTGTCAGTAGAGCTCTGAGACAGGATTGTGTCGAGACAGATCTGGGGAAGGATAACAAAGAATTTCTGCGGCATTGAAGATCCCCAAGAACACAGTGGCCTCCGTCATTCTTAAATGGAAGAAGTTTGGAACCAACAAGACTCTTCCTAGAGCTGGCGGCCCGGCCAAACTGAGCAATTGGGGGAGAAGGGCCTTGGTCAGGGAGGTGACCAAGAACCCTATGGTCACTCTGGCAGATTTCTAGATTTCCTCTGTGGAGATGGGAGAACCTTCCAGAAGGACAACCATCTCTGCAGCACTCCAATAATCAGGCCTTTATGGTAGAGTGACCAGACAGAAGCCACATGACAGCCAGCTTGGGGTTTGCCAAAAGTCACCTAAAGACTATCAGAACATGAGAAACACGATTCTCTGGTCTGATGAAACCAAGATTGAACCCTTTGGCCTGAATGCCAAGTGTCACGTCTGGAGGAAACCTGACACCATCCCTACGGTGAAGCATGGTGGTGGCAGCAGCATCATTATGTGGGGATGTTTTTCAGAGGCAGGGCTAGCAGACTAATCAGGATCGAGGCAAAGATGAACGGAGCAAAGTACAGAGAGATCCTTGATGAAACCTGCTCCAGAGCGCCGAGGACCTCAGACTGGGGCGAAGGTTCACCTTCCAACAGGACAATGACCCTAAGCACACAGCCAAGACAATGCAGGAGTGGCTTCGAGAAGTCTCTCAATGTCCTTGAGTGGCCCAGCCATATCCCGGACTTGAACCCGATTGAACATCTCTGAAAATAGCTGTGCAGCGACGCCCCCCTCATCCAACCTGACAGAGCTTGAGAGGATCTGCAGAGAAGAATGGGAGAAACTCCCCAAATACAGGTGTGCCAAGCTTGTAGGGTCATACTCAAGAAGACTCGAGGCTGTAATCGCTGCCAAATGTGCTTCAACAAAGTACTGAGTAAAGGGTCTGAATACTTATGTAAAATGGGAGATTTCAGTTTTTTCTTTTTTATAAATTAGCAAACATTTCTAAAACCTGTTTTTACTTTGTCATTATGGGGTGTGTGTAGATTGATGAAGGCTGTATCTTAACACAATGTGGAAAAGTCAAGGTGTCTGAATACATTCTAAAGGCACTCTACATGTTACTGTTACAACTGTGCTGGGATGCAATTCAGTCTCTAACTGATTCTTCAGCCTAGAGATGTTTTCATGGCTAATCATTGTTTTCGCAGCTATGTCCTTAAGGAATATGAGTGCTTAGATGGCGCAAATACTTCAAATGATTGCTTTTTCGTGAGTTTGTACTTATACATGGATGCATGCCAGTGCGTACAGTATGTGTGTACTGTAAGCTGTTGCAGCATTCTCCATGTGTAATGCTGTTTAAGGGTGTTGTCTAGTACTGTAGGAAGTATTATCCTGCAGAGTGTGGTGCTGAGTGATTCCCTGGATGGTAACCCTTAACCCTAGAGGTTAAAGGTCAGGACAGCCTGGGGGAGACGGGATCAGTGATGAAATAATTCATTTGCACACTATTAAACTACTGTTAGAGAGAGATAGAAACAGAGAAATAGAAAGAGAAAGAGGGAGAGAGAGAGAGAGAGAGAGAGAGGAAGAGAGAAAGAAAGAAAGAAAGAAAGAAAGAAAGAAAGAAAGAAAGAAAGAAAGAAAGAAAGAAAGAAAGAAAGAAAGAAAGAAAGAAAGAAAGAGAAAAGGAAAGAGAGGAAAAGAGAGGGGGAGAATGGGAGAGATAAAGGGAGAGAGGGTGAGAGAGACTGGAGGAAGTGTAAGAGAACAAGAAAGGAAGACAGGTGATGATATATAGAGAGATAAATAGAGATGAATTGAAATGATTAGAGTTGAATGGAGATGAATAGACATGAATGGAGATGAATAGACATGAATGGAGATGAATAGACATGAATGGAGATGAATAGCGATGAATGGAGATGAATGGAGATTTAACGGAGATGAATGGAGATGAATGGAGATGAATAGCGATGAATGGAGATGAATGGAGATTAACGGAGATGAATGGAGATGAATAGAGATGAATAGACATGAATGGAGATGAATGGAGATGAATATAGATAAATAGTGATGAATGGAGATGAATAGAGATGGATAGACATGAATGGAGATGAATAGAGATGAATGGAGATAAATAGAGATGAATAGACATGAATAGAGATGAATGGAGATTAATGGAATGAATAGACATGAAGGGAGATGAATAGACATGAAGGGAGATGAATAGAGATGAATAGAGATGAATAGAGATGAATGGAGATAAATAGAGATGAATAGACATGAATAGACATGAATAGAGATGAATAGACATGAACAGAGATGAATAGACATGAATGGAGATGAATAGAGATGAATAGAGATGAATGGACATGAACGGAGATGAATAGACATGAATGGAGATGAATAGAGATGAATAGAGATGAATAGAGATGAATAGAGATTAATAGAGATGAATAGACATGAATAGAGATGAATAGAGATGAATAGAGATGAATAGACATGAACGGAGATGAATAGACATGAATGGAGATGAATAGAGATGAATAGAGATGAATAGAGATGAATAGAGATTAATAGAGATGAATAGACATGAACGGAGATGAATAGAGATTAATAGAGATGAATAGAGATTAATAGAGATGAATAGACATGAACGGAGATGAATAGAGATTAATAGAGATTAATAGAGATGAATAGAGATGAATGGACATGAACGGAGATGAATAGAGATGAATAGAGATGAAAACATATTGAAGAAAATGTGATGTGCTGGTGCGCTCGAATGGGTAAAAACTAGGCTGAAAACATATTAAGCTGTCAGAGAAAGAATGAAAGCAGCGTGTGGACTGTATGTATGATGTTTATTTTATCTGGTGTGGCAGGTGTGCTGGTCGTTGTCTAACCTTGCTGTGCTGCGATGCGGTCTGCTAGGCACGGCCTGGCAGGGGAGGGAGGAGATAAGGGGAGTAATGATGCTGGTCAGGAACAACACGGAATAACTGGGACCGCCGAGGGAGACGCTGGACAGACACTAGACAACAGACTCTATCCATCCATCCCTCTCTCTCTCTTGCTCTCTCCCTCTCTCTCTCTCATTCTCTCGCTCTCTCTATATTTTGCTCTCTCTCTCCCTCCCTCTCTCTTTCTCTCTCTACCTCCCTCTCTCTCCCCCTCTCCCTCTCTCTCTCTCTCCCTCTCTCTTTCTCTTTCTCTATTTGTCTCAGAACATATATTAGATGGTTCTTCCCTCCCTGCTGGTATTGCTTTTTACAGAGGCTGTTGGTTTGGGGGAAATATGTTTAGCTGATTCCCCACTGCACCAAGGACAAAGGAACCTCTTTGTGTGTTATCATACAACTGAAACCCATAGAAGTCAGAGAAATAGATAAGCGTTATAGGTTAGAAGCGTGACATCAGACTATACAGCAGAGAGGCCCTGAGAGAAAGGATAGGTGACTGACTGTAATATTGTGGAAATGATTACAGATGGCCTCATAACTTTCTGCCAGGTCCTAAATTGAATAGCTTCAGGTATATCTAGAGGTGGCAGGTAGCCTAGTGGTTCGAGTGTTAACTGAAAGGATGCGAAGATCAGATCCCTGAGCTGACAAGGTAAAAATCTGTCGTTCTGCCCATGAACAAGGTAGTTAACCCACTGTTCCTAGGCCGTCATTGAAAATAAGAATTTGTTCTTAAGTGACTTGACTAGGTAAATAAAAAAATATTAAAAATCTTAACAGGTCTGGCAAAGCAAGTTGGTGCAAAGGTCAGAAGCTTGTCTTTACCCTGTGTGTCAAACAGCCTTGTGTATACTGTAAATGAGTGTTGATATTGGCAGCAGGAGCGCTGGTATTGGGTTGCTGATTCAGAGTGAAAACAGCAGTTAATAAAGCTACGCTAAGCTAATAGCCTGATCTAATCCAATCAGCAGATATGTCATGAATACTATGTTTCTGTTAATTAAATAGAATGACTCATGTTAATCACAGCAGATACTTCTGATGATATTTAAATAATATTCATGGTTTTTCATTCCTTTTAAATTATCTTTGTTTGAAATGTAATGTGTTTATTTTTAATTTATTTTTAAACAGGGCTTTAGGGAATTAACAAACACACACACACACACACACACACACACACACACGCACACACGCACACGCAAATTGACAATATACAAACAGCACATGCTAACCCATCCATGACTCCCCTCATAGTTGTTTTCAATTGCTTTGGTGCAATGTTCACAAGTACAGTGCCAAAGATTCGCCCGCTTTCTGATTTTCTCTATTTTTGCATCTGTTTGATACTGAATGTTATCAGATCTTCAACCAAAACCTAATATTAGATAAAGGGAACCTGAGTTTACAAATAACACAAAACATATATACTTATTTAATTGAATTAGCAAAGTTTCCCCTGTGTGAAATAGTAATTGCCCCCTTACACTCAATAACTGGTTGTGCCACCTTTAGCTGCAATGACCACAACCAAACACTTCCTGTAGTTGTTGATCAGTCTGTCACATTGTTGTGGAGGAATTTTGTCCCACTCTTGAATGCAGAAATGCTTTAACTCAGCAATATTTGTGGGTTTTCAAGCATGAACTGCTCATTTGAAGTCCTGCCACAACATCTCAATTGGGATTACCCCTGGACTTTGACTAGGCCATTCCAAAACTTCAAATTTGTTGCTTTTTAGAAATGTTTCTCAGTTCAGCTATGGGTCCCGAGTTCCGCTTGCCAACTACATTCATTCATAATGCCTTGTTTTCTAAGAGAGGGAAGGAGAGAGAGAGAGAGAGAGATGTCTCTAAGTGTGTGCGTGTGTGTGTGTGTGCGTACAAGCATGCATGTGTGTCAGTGTTGGAGGGGAGACTGATAAGGTCTTCCAGGACTCAGACACTCAGTGAAGGAACCATTCCTCCTAACAGGAAATCAACATGGATGATATATGAGAAGTGTGTTGCTCCCAGCAGCAGCAGTAACATGTATTAACCAATGCCTTGGTGAGCTGGAGAGAGGCATGAGTGAAGCTGATCTATTTACTGAGTTTCATGCATGCACACACACTTGCACACATATACTGTACAAATACACACATGCTCGCGAACATACACACACTCGCACACACACACGCACACTCCATGCATAAATGTATGGATTCGTCCCACTGCTAAAATGTTCAGCAGCTCAATTTCAATTAAATATCAAATAGCTGGATCTATTTTCTCCACTCCTCCTTCTGCCTCTCAGCTCACAGACACACACTCGCACACACAAACACACTCGCACACTCGCACACACACACAGTCACATGCACAAACACTCAATCACTCATACACACACACATGCACATGCACACACACATGCACACACTGCCTCTGAAGTTTGAATCCAGCGATAGAAAGTTGTTTTTGATATTTTTGTTTGAAGCCCTGCCCTGCCCATCCCAACCCTGACCTTTACCTTAACAGTTTGGAGTTAAACTAAGCCTAAACTAAGCCTAAACTTAAACTTAAAACACAACATC